>NW_007726742.1:75174-94334 GCF_000696425.1 Galeopterus variegatus
AAAAAAAAAAAAAAAAGGGGGGGCGGGGGTACAGAATTTTTCCTTATGCCTTAGAGTCATCAATACAGAGGTCATGTGTTTTATGTGCCATGATGTGAGGGACAGACTAGGGATGTGGGGCAGACCGTCTGCCCGCGGAGCCTGTGTCATAGCTGTCTGCACTCGTTACTTCTAATCTGGGTCTGTTTGTTTATGCTTCTCAGCTCTCCCTTCTTCCTGGCCTCAGTGAGCATGTCTGCCCTGGCCTCCCTGTGGCTGCTTCTAACTCTGCTGAGGAATGGGGGACCAGAGCACCAAGCTCGGTCCAGTGATGTCCTGTGTGTCCCTCCACCGATGGTGGGTGAGAGACGAGAGTGCAGATTTTTGTTTGTTTGCCAATCTGGTGCAAATAATGTAATATATGTGTTCTATGTAATATATATTAGGTGTGTGTGTGTATATATATATATATATATATATATATATATAATTGCTGTTTTAATTTTCAGTTTCTTGACATGCACATTTTACTATGTGTGTTAACCTTTTGTATTTCTTCTTCTGTGACTTGTCTGTCCATTTTTCTTTTCTATACAAATTGTAAATCCCTTTTGGAGAGCAATTTGTCAGTTTCTAGCAATGCTTTCAAAGTATATACTCTTTGACCCAGAATTCCACTTCTAAAACTTGTCTTACAGAAATACTTACACATGTGCACAAAGACATATGTACTAGGATATTCACTGCAGCAGTTTAAGGGAAAGAAGGAAATGGTATAAATGCCTATCTGTAGTGGAATGGGCAGGGAAATTATGAAACATTCATACTGTACAGTCACTGAAAAATGCAGGCATCTACCTGCACTGCCAGGGAAAGATCTCTGTGTCCCCCCACCCCCAGAAGTCACAGAGAAAAGCACATCATCCTATTTATATATATTTAAAAACTATCTCTGCCTGGAGCACCAGTGTAAGGTGTGATTCCCTCTGGGGAGCACAACGTTGTGGAGGGGAGCTAGTAAAAGAAAGAAGGAAAACTTTTTCTCATGGTTTACTATATATATATTCCTGTTAGCTTTAATCTTATACAACAGGAATTATTTGTGAAGTACTTGTGTTCTAGACATTTTGTTTTAAGTAAAAAATTCTCTTTCTAAAGTCTTTGCCACTTCAGGTGTGGTCCAGGACCAGCAGCACAGGCATCATCTGGGAGCTTGTTGGAAATACAGAATCTCGGGGAGCTCCAATCAGTTGATCGAGGGCACTGGTTTCAAGCCTGGCTGCACATAGACTCACCTAGAGAAGTTTACACAAATCCTGAGGCCCGAGTCCCACCCCAGAGGTTCTCATTTAATAGTTCTGGGGGCATGGACAAGGGGAATTTGAATGTGTTCCCAGGCTGAGAACCTCCGCTCTAAAGCATTGATAAATGCAGGGGCAGCAGGCTGGGGGAACGTCCCCTGCAGGAACGTGAGTGCCAGGGCATGTCCTTTAGGCTGTCATGAGGGTCTTTTATTTTGCCTCCTTTTGGGTTTTCTGTGGCATGGGATATTTGGACTACTAGATCAGGGAGCCCAATTTTTTTTTTTCCTTTTTGTCTTTTTTCGTGTCCGGCAACGGATCACAACCCTCAGTGTCACTCCCGTACCAGACCGGGACCATTTTTTTTTTTCCTTTTTGTCTTTTTTCGTGTCCGGCAACGGATTGCAACCCTCAGTGTCACTCCCGTACCAGACCGGGACCGGCAACGGGATAGCAAACCTCGGTGCTGTGCCCACACCTCGCTCAGCCAGTGAGCGGGAACCGGTCTGTATGTGGGATCCGAACCCTCGGCGGGAGCGCCGCGCTCCCAAGCGGCACACTGTAGCAGTGCGCCACCGGGCTGGCCCAGGGAGCCCAATTTAAACTAAGAAATTCTACACTAAAAAAAATCTACTGTCCACCCAGGATCAGTTAGGGGGTGATTAACTGCATTTTTAAAAAGATGACACCTCACCTAAGTAGTTTGACATTCCTCTTTATCAGCAATCTCATTAATTTCTCAATGTGAGGTCACACCCATCATTTCATGGTGCACCTGGATTCAACCTGGCCAGCTGGTGCTCCAATTTGGGGGATGTGTCTCATGTTCTCAGAAATCTCCAAGTGTGGATCTCATTATCTGAAGAAGTCATCATGAGCATTTTAAAGGAAGCTTGGTCCTAGCATGCCCACTCTTGCACACACATGCTGTCATTCTTTGGGAAGCCTGGAGGGTGTCAGTTCCAAGAAGATTGTGTCTCACAGAAATGCTTTCCTCATACCTGAGACTGTTGGGTGCAGGGTGTAATTTTGAAAAGCCTTGATACCCTTCGAGATTCCGACCAAAACTTCAGCTTATAGGGCCAGCCTGTGGCTCACTTGGGAGAGTGTGGTGCTGATAACACCAAGGCCATGGGTTCGGATCCCTATATAGGGATGGCTGGTTAGCTCACTTGGGAGAGCGTGGTGCTGACAATACCAAGTCAAGGGTTAAGATCCCGGTCATCTTTAAAACAAAACAAAACAAAACAAATTGCAGCTTATTATGCTCCAGGACTATCTTGGGTGCCGGTAGGCAGTGCACAGGTTGCATATTGCAGGGTGTTGGGGAGGCATGATCAAGAAACAAATGACTTGTGCACAGCATGTCCGTCTGGGGATGGTGGTAAACCAGAGACAGCCACAGATGGGAGGTGACAGTTGAACTGCATCTTCATGTGTCCATTCATCCATCCATTCATTTATCCAGCAAGTATTTGTTTAGTGAACAGAAGCGTCTGAGCCCTATCAGAGTAGGGGTTATGGAGAGGCTCAGCATTGCAGGTGCTAAAACAGGGAAATCCCAGGCCATGGGTGGGGAGAGGAGGGACTCAACCCAGATTTGGAGGGGACAGCTTCTTGGAGGAAGGAAATAACAGCCAGGCCAGGCCCTGGTAGCTGAGCAAGCGTTACTTTCCTGGTGGAACCCAAGAGACAGGGGCCCTGGGTTCCAAGAAAGAGTGAAGTCTGTGCAAAGATCCGGAGGGGGTCTTAGAGATCAGTGGAAGCCCACAGGGGTAGGATCGCACTGGCAGAGAAACTGGCATAAGCAAAGGGACAGCTTGAAGGTACAGTTTGGGTGATGTAGGGAACTCCATACAGCTGAAATAAAGGGTGCCTGGGTACATGAAGGCAGGTGAGGGGCGGGAGAGGAAGAAGGGCACTCTGCAAGCCCAGACAGCCAATCCTAAGTCTGAAGCTGGGGAAAGGGGGATGAAGGGACCCCAGTGATTAGAGGAACTGAATGCACCAGAAAGTGAAGCAACATCTCTCCCCCACTTCAAGGGCACTGGAGGCCCAAACTCAATCTGCCAACGCCCCCACCCCAACCTACGGAGGAGATGGAGGTGGGCAGGTCCCCAGGTAAGCATTGTCCTGGATGTTTCTACTTTGGACAGTCCCTGCTGAAATGCCACCTCTCCCCCAGCACTCGCAAACATTTACATCCTGTTTATGCCAAGGCCTCCCAGGGCCTCAATTTTCATGAATAAAATATGAGCTTCTAGGCCTAGCCCAGAAGGGAAGAAACCCCCACCAGCTGGTAGGGACCAGAGGCAGTTTAGCGTTTTGGTTGCTGTCGCCTCCCGCATGGTATTTGGAGAAAATTTTAATCTGATGGTCAAGGTGACCGGGGGCGGGAGATTTTTGCCTTTTCTGTACTATCTGGGGTTTTCTAGAACTACACCATGGAGCTTTACTCATAGGATTGTTTCCTGAAAAACTCAAAGACTTTCCATCATGTATCTTCCTGACATATTGTTACAATAAAGGCGGAGTATTTCGTAGTCAGAGGGGGATGTTTAGATAATCTTGTCCAATGCCCTCATTTTTAAGATGAGAAAACAGAGGGGCAAGGGGCTTGCCCAGGGCCACCCAGCTAATCAGTGATAATGTCAGGGATCCTTGTTGCCTGGTCCAATGTTCTTTCTACAACATCACACTTCCTGCAAGTATAAACTTTTAAAATAATGAAGTAAGGGCCGGCCCCGTGGCTCACTCAGGAGAGTGCGGCGCTGGTACCGCTGAGGCCACATCTACAACATCACACTTCCTGCAAGTATAAACTTTTAAAATAATGAAGTAAGGGCCGGCCCCATGCCTCACTCAGGAGAGTGCGGCGCTGGTACCGCTGAGGCCACGGGTTCGGATCCTATATAGGCATGGCCGGTGCGCTCACTGGCTGAACGTGGTGCAGACCACACCCTGCGGAGGGTTGCGATCCCTTTATCAGTCTAAATAAATAAATAAATAATAATAATGAAATAAAATCAACGGGCTGTATTTTTCAGAACAGTTTTAGATTTACAGAAAATTAAGCAGGTAGTACACAGAGTTCCCATATACCTCTCTCCCTTAGCGCCTGGTTTCCCCTATTACTAACATTTTGCATTAGTGTGGTACATTTATTATAATTAATGAACCAATATTGATACATTATTATCAAGTAAAGTCCACAGCTCACATTAAGGTTCACTCTTTATACTGAACAGTTCTACAGGTTCTCACAAATGCATAATGTCATGTATCCACTAATATAGTGCCATACAGAATAATTTCGCTGCCCTAAAAATCCTCCGTGCTCTGCCTGTTCATCCTCCCTGACAACCACTGATCTTTTTACCGTTTCCATAGTATTACCTTTTCCAGAATATCATATAATTGCAATCACATATGACCAGTGTGTGGGTTTTCAGACTGGTTTCTTGTACTGTGCAATATGCATTATGCATTTTTTTAAGTATCCATAGAAACTTATGTGTAGTGGAGATTTTGTGGGTTGGTTGAATATTCCACATTCTTTGTCCAAACCATGCTCCTTCTGAAGATGTGGATATCCCTGGAAAACACCATGAAATTCTCTCTTAATTATAATTTGAGAAGAATTCAGGTTGATGCCCGGACTTGCTTCTTTGAACCGCAGGGTTTTTTCTTCCTCTCCTTTCTGATGGCATCTTTTAAAAAATTTTGACAACCATTCTTTTAAATGTTCACCTCTCGTGTGGTCTTGCTCTCTGTTCTGACCACTTATACAATCTTGATTGGCAGTGGATTAGGGAGAAATTGTATTTCTGTGGACATCGAGTGTTTTTCCTATGCCAGGCCCAAAGCCAGGCAGCCAGCAAGTGCCACGGGGGGAATTTGAACTAGGGTCTTCAAACCTCCACTGCTTCTTTGGCAGGCCTTAATTTTAACTTTGATCCAAATAAAAAATCCTCCGAATTTCCTCGTTTTCAAAGTGGCATCACAGTGTCCATAACCTAAAGAAATTGTTTTTATACAAACCTCCACTGCTTCTTTGGCAGGCCTTAATTTTAACTTTGATCCAAATAAAAAATCCTCAGAATTTCCTCGTTTTCAAAGTGGCATCACAGTGTCCATAACCTAAAGAAATTGTTTTTATGGGAAAGTTCTGGTTTAGAATTGCTGACGGAAAACAAAACAGGAAATCAAGCATTCCCAGCTTAAAGGGACCATCTGGGAATGTACTAGAATCAGTCCTGCTGCTGGCCAGGCTGTGTGTGCTCCTGCCTGGATTCAGAGGAGAGAGGAGAGGGACTCAAGACTGCAAACTGCCCGGGGCCGGATCTGCCCTCCCACAGGGGTGGAGGGTGGGCTGTGGACCACATCTGGACTGGAGCACCAGGTGGGCAGGGAAGCGAGAGAGGCAGGTGACCAGGGGGCACCGTGCTGATGGGGGCTGGAGGGGAGTGGACATCGGGGTTGGGAGGGATGAATCAAGTATGTGGGCGTTTGCACCAAAAGGAAGGCCAGAGAGCCTGCCTGGCTCTGGCTGGGAAGGCCTTGGAATGTGCTGGAGTCATTCTCTCCCAGGGAGCCTGTGGTTCCCTAACCTCAGTCCTGGCCTCTGGTACAAATAAATCCCTGGCAATCCTCGCCCTGGGAGAGTGATAATTACTGCCTCTACAGAGTACTTACAGCATGCCAGGCACTGTGTGAGGAGCCTTAGAGCAGAGGTTATCTCGTTTTGCTTCCCCAGTAGCCCTGTGAGTAGGTACTAGCATGTCCCCATTTCATATAGAAGAGGAAACTGAGGCACAAAGCAGTGAAGGTTGTTGTCCAAGTTAACACAGTTGGTAAATGGCAGGACAAGAACTAGCCCGGAGGTTGCACTATCCCACCCCGTAGCCTCTATCTTTGAAAAGACACGCTTGGGCCTCCTGTGTGTCTGCTCTCCCAGGAAGAACCCCAGGACCTGGGTCTGAAGTGTCACTTCATTTCACCCTGAGGCAAAAAAGGTGGGGATAGGGATGAGGAGTCCCAGATGTCTGTGGCCTCAGTCTGGTTGGACATTAGGAAGGAGCAGGAAGGAATGTTCCAGAGAACCAGCTGCTGCCTTGGGAGGAGGCTTCTTGGGGAAACAGGATTCATGCATTCTCTCCCAACCCTGAGCTCTTTGAGCTGGTCCCTCAGGCCATAAAGCTGGGAGGGTCCGAGGGGCAGTGCCCTCTCCACACCTCCCCACCCCTGCAGCGCCAGCCACATGCACAGTGCCATCCAGCCAGAATGTGGCTCAGGTGACGGAAAGCCTGCGCTGCGCTGGCAGGAACACGAGGGTGAGGGAGACCACCAGGTATGAAGGGTGCCTGCGGTGGGTGACCTGCTGAGCCAGGCTTACTGGCAGGGCCTGGTGGTGGGTGGGAGGGTTGGTAGGAGGTCAGGGACTCCACAGGGACCAGTCCCTGAGTACAAGTCCCAGGCTGAGATAGCTGGTGCCCCCCAGCAAGGCCACGATCAGTTTCACAGCCCACCATGCCTAGACACGCGGCCATTCAGGTCCAAGAATCCCACCTAAGTAGAGGGGCTTCATTTACCAGCCCCTCTGCTGCCAGCCAACACTCCAGCTTCAGGAGGTTCCCAGAATCTCGAGATCGCTGGAAGATGGCCCTTAGTTCCCTGCTTCCTAAAATGTGGAAATTGGATTGAAGTGTTCCAGGGTCCTATGGCATGCTAAAATACTGATTTTGTGTTATTTAAAGCAAGTATGTCTCATTTTAAGTTACTTTCCCTGAAAACTTGGATTAAAAATAAATCTGTACTTTAAATGCATAACCAGAGCTTATTTACCACTATTCTGAAATTACTTTGCAAAGAGTCATTTTGTAAAGTGAATAGACTTAATTTTTTCTGAAAAAAGGGGCAGAAGAGGAGAGCCATCCTGGAGCTTGGCCTCAAGGTGTACAGCTGCCGCATTTGCAGATTTGCACTGGGCAAAAGTGGCAGTACTGATATTGCTTGCTTTTTTTTTTGGCGGTTGGCTGGTACCGGGATTGAACCCTGGACCTTGGTGTTATCAGCACCACACTCTAACCAACTGAGCCAACCGGTCAGTCCTCTTTCTTTTGTCTTTACCTTTCTGGGTTTTGTTGTTGTTGCAATAAAGATTTAATTACTTAAACACTGGGTCTTTGATTTATGATAATTTGCCCAACAAGTCTTTCTTAAGGAAAGAATTACCCCTGTAAGGAGGTGGGCATTCTGTGTTGGGATCCATTTGTGGCTTCTTTTGAACAAAGAGACATGTTGCTAGAAAGTAAATTGAAAACCTCTGATTTAAACAAGGCCCCAAAGACTTAAACCATGAAGAAAAAGATGATAAATTTGACTACATTTAAAATTTAAGAACATCTGTCTATTCACAGGCACGGTAACTTAAGTCAAATGACAAGCCACAAAACAGGAAAGCTATTGGCAACTCTTCTAACTAATGAAGAAATAATGTCTAGTATATGTACATAATCCTAGAAATCATTAAGAAAAAAAGAAAACCCAATAGAACATGCTCAAAGGCATGAATAAGTATTTCACAGAAGAGGAAACTTGTATGGCCCAAAACTTATGAAAAGATGCTCAACCCCATCTGTAATCAGGTTTTTGTTTATTTTATTTTTGTTTTTTACAACTATCAGCCCAGGAAGAATTAAGAGGTTTGACAATATGAAGTGTCGTTATGGATAACGGACAAAGGAACATACGTTCTGCTATGAGAATGTTAATGGGCATGCCACTTTGAGAAACATTTCACATTGTCCTATGAAGGTGAGGGTGTACACTCCCCAAGACTCTGCAGTTTCCTTCCAAGATGTGCACCCAAGAGAAACCTGAGCACCACGAGACACGGACAAAACAGCAAAGAAAGAACTAAACAAAAGCAAAAAGTGGAAACAATCTAGATGTCCATCAACAGGAGAGTAGGTAAGGATGTGGCAGTCTGTCCACACGTGGGTTCCTCTGTGGCTACCCTCACCTATGTGGGTGAACCTCAAACGCAGAGGTGGGCAGCAGAGAGGAGCTCACGGAAGAACACTGCAGCACGCTTCCATTTACACACAGGCTGAAAGTGTGCAGAACTCAACATGGTGTTGTCCAGGCATGTATGCATGTAAAAAAAAGAGCGACAGGAGCAAGAATGAAATTCTAGAAAGCAGGTTCCTTTGGGGAGGGGAGAGGATGAAGAAGTGCTTGTAAGAGATTCAGAGGTACTGGGAAAGTTCTATTTTTTAAACCAGGAGTTCTTCACATAGGTGTTTGTTTATTATCCTGAAGTCATGCCTATACATTGTATGTACTGCTTTATATGTATGATATTTAATAATCAAAACCAAAAGCAATTTACAATACACATGCACACTCCCCCACCCAATCTTATGGATCAAGGACCAGGATGGTGGGGGAAGAAACCTGCCCAGAGTCATACAGAGGAGTTGGGTGCAGAGGTCAGGATTCTACCCCACCCCCACCTCCACCTGACCTAGAGACCCCGCTGTGACTCAGGTCTCAGTGTTTCCAGAAGGCTCCACTGAGGAGACTGGGCCAGTATGCTGATCACAAGCCTAGGGCAAAAGGGCCAGAGGGTCAGTCAATCTCCAGCTGGTGAGTTGTCCCCTGATATGTCCTTCCTTATGGGGAGTTGTCAGGTGTGACAATGGGGAGAGACAGACTCAGAATCACTCTTACTTTCTTCTCTGGCCTCAGGTGGAGATTCTTGTGAACAAGAAACTTGTAGGACCGGCGGCAGCGGGCTGGTGCCCGTGATGCGATAGGTGGAGGTGCTTTGGTAGATACTGCTGGTGTCCTTTGGTAGATCCAACTTCTTGACTTATGACAGCCCCTCTGATTCCCTCCAGGGCCTCTGACCCCAGGCATTTGCACACCCCATGTTTTACATGTGATCGTGTCTTTGCAGCCTGCAAAGACAATGTCACCGTGTGCCCTCAAGGAGTAGAAGTGTCCTGACAAACAGGTCGATGTTTTCACCCAGGCGCTATCTCCAGAGGAATTCCAGTGACAGTCTGCATTCAGCATACTATGGGCATATAGAGACACCTGAAGCTGAGTCATGAAGGAGGACATTGCACCCAGCCTGCCCCTGATCAGGATGGCAAAATTCCTAGCTAAGGACCATAGCAAAACCCAAGCCACTTACGGGAATCAGACATCTTTGGCTAAATTCACTTTCCATCCTGGTGCTCCGGTGGATTCTATGGGGTGCCTGCGGCCAGCTGGTGGGGCTACAGGGGCCTGACAGGGGTCAGGGAGGGGCTTCGAATGCCCTTTACTCTTCACAGCATTCCTCCTCCTCTCCAGATCTTCCTTCAGCCTGTGTTTGCAAGTCTTTCCTCGACTCATCTGACTTCCAAGGTGAAAGCATTGTGGGATTACAGGAAGCCAGATGTGGGACATCTGCAGGGCCCAGTCCACACATGTGCTGTCCCCCTCCCATGACAGTCGTGGATGATGTTCACAGGTGTGACACAGCCCGCATGGACATACCTGGTGCTTTAGTCTGCTCAGGCTGCCATAGTAAAATACCACAGACGGGGTGGTTTAAACAACAGAAATGTATTTTCTCACAGTTCTGGAGGCTGGAAGTCTAAGATCAAGGTGTTGGCAGGTTACGTTTCTCCTGAGGCCTCTCTCCTTGGCTTGCAGACAGCTGCCTTCTCACTGTGTCCTTACATGGCCTTTCCCCTGTGCACACGCATTCCCAGTGTCTCTTCCTCTTCTTGTAAGGATGCCAGGCCTACTGGATCAGGGTCTCACCCTTATGATCTCAATTCACCTTAATTACCTCTTTAAAGGCCCTGCCTCCAAATACAGGCACATTGGGGGTTAGGGCTTCAACCTCTGAATTTAGAGGGACACAGTTCAGTCCTTAACACCTGGAATTTGACCAAACCAAGCCCGAGGATTCCGTGGGGACAGTACAGCCCAGCAGTAATTCATAATCACCCCTGGTTCTGCAAGAGCCTCAGAAGCAGCCACTCCCTCTGGGCCTTAATGCCTTCAAAACATGCTGTGTAGGGACAGAGTTTGGTGTCACAGGTGCCACTTTTTTCCAAGAAATCAGCTCAGCAGGAAGTGGGTGGGAGGACTCCATCTCACCCGTTACTGTTCCCTGTTGAACATTAGTGGGGCTCATTAGAGACCCCAGTCTAGCACAACCCTACAAGCTGGGCTCTACAGAGGCCACATGCCCAGTGCTCTTCCCAGTCTCCCCGAACCTTCTTTTCGCCAGGCCCTGGGCTTGCTACACCCTGCACTGCCTCCTGTCCTCAGGCAGCTCAGTTGATCTTCAGGTTAACCTGTGAGATGGGAATTAATATTCCTATTTTAGAGACGAGGAAACCGAGTCCAGTCTTCTGGCCCTCTGATTGGCGCTCTTTACGAGACCCAGGGCTCAGCTCCCACGCTCTCCCTGGCCTACAATCATGACACCAGGCTGCCAGGAGCAGCCGCTGGGCCTCGGGCATGCACTGCCCTCCCTTCATGCATCTGGGCGACACAGCCTGCGCAGTACAGACGCGACCCTGCCCGTGGCAGGCTCACAGTCTGGTGGTGGGGGTTATTCCCAAGGGGTTAGAATCATGCTGGGAGCTTCAGTTTTCACCGTCAGCTGTGAGGCCAGAGTTACAGAGAGGGAGCTGAGCAAGCAAGAGTCTTCAGGCCCAGGCCCCCCGCTAGTTCTCCTCCAGCCCAGTGACCTTGTGTGGAGGGCTGGGGGTAGGGCCTTCACAAAGAGACAAAGGAGCAGCATGGCATGGTGGGGAAACTGAGGCATGGGGCTGTTAAGTGTCTTCCACAGGGCTCCATGGAGGGTTTGCGCAGAAGCTGCCTTCAGCTTTCCAGGCCGGAGGAGGGCAGGAGCCAGCTCACTAATGCCATTCACTGACACCCTCCCTCCTGCCAAAGACACCCAGGGTTCATTTTATCCCCCTCTCCACCACCCCGGCCTTCCTTGTTAAATTTTTTATCAGAGCTGACCACTCTGGCTAAGATCATGGCCTCTGCCTCTCCTTGCCCAACGACATGAAAAGACTAGCGTGACATGCTTTGTGTAGAAACAGCTCCACAGGCCTACAGTACTACAGGTCGCTTTTCTTAGTCCCACAATTGAGAGTTAGACGTGGCACCAGGCACCCTGGCCACGCCTCCATCACCTGCCCATACATGTGGGAGGTGGTGTGTGTCGTTCCCATTGTGCAGACAAGAGAATTGAGGCTGCGATGTGAGTCCCTCGTCTAGGGTCACACAGCCTCACGCTCGGGGTCCTGCCAGGTCTGCGGCTTCCCAAGCCTGTGCCTCTTTCTCCCACCACATACCCGTCCTCAGCTCCGCTTCTCCAAATAAAGGGTGTTTCGCATCACTGTTATCACAGCTCCAGAGGGATGACCAGCCTGGATACTCCCCACACAACTGGGACCCCTTGGAGTCATCCCTCCTTGTGGAATGTTTTTTCTTTGGTTCCAGCCTTGGTTCCTGAAGGCCACAGGGATCTCTGTCTATAGAGTGTGAGATTCTAACACAGCATTCTTTGAAGAGCACATGGAGAATGTGAACTTTGACAGTGGTCCAGCAGCTTGGAAAAACAGGTGTGTCTTTGCCCTGGCCCTGCTGGCCTGAGCCGATTACCCTGCAGGCCACTGAGCCTTCTTAGGCAGACAGCTGAGGTCCACCTTTCACCCTAACCAGAGGCGGCAAAACTCTCACCTCAGCGTCAGAGGCATCAGGGGCTGGGGTCCCTCCTCTTGCTGGGAGCAGATGGGAGCACTGAGTGTGGGGACTGGCCTTCAAGGACTTATTCTTTCTCAGCCCATTCCCTGCTAGGCATTGAGGCCACTGCCCCCATGCAGGGTGGATCCTACATGATCATCCTGCCTCCTCCCACCTGTCACCACATGGTCCCCACGTGACCTAGGGAGCCAGGCTTCAGGTCTAAAATTCACATCTCTGCCCTGCCTAGAACCCTTCAGGGCTTTCCTCTGCCTTTAGGAAAAAGTCCAGTTCCACAGCCCAGCCATATGAGGCCCTCCTTGACTCAGGCCGGCTGCTCTTCTGCCCCCATCTTAGCTCCAAACCCCTGGTGCTCTGATCATCAGAGCCATCCAAGGTTCTTCCTACCGTCACCCTCTGCCAGCCACACACTTACCCTTCAAGACACTCCTGGGCTGTCACCTCCTCCAAGAAGCTGCCATTAAGCCACACACATCAAGAATTAGACGTGGCCCAAGGCACCCTGCTCAAATCTCCGTCAGCTCTTATCTGTGTACCCATCTACTATATGTGTCTTTTCGAAGCAATTTTGAGAGCTGGCCGGTTCTCAAATGGTTAAAGCATGGTGCTGATATCAGCAAGCTCTGGGGTTTGATCTCTGTACTGGCCAGCCAAAAAAAAACCCAAACAAACAAACAAAAAAACCTCCAACCAAACAAAGCAATTTTGTAGCCACACAGCATGGTGCTGATATCAGCAAGCTCTGGGGTTTGATCTCTGTACTGGCCAGCCAAAAAAAACCCAAACAAACAAACAAAAAAACCTCCAACCAAACAAAGCAATTTTGTAGCCACATACTGGGCAGAAAGGAGCTAAAGGATTTAAAAGTGATAAAAAGGGGTTTCATGGCTGAGAAAACAGCAGTTTGAATATGAGCTCTAACTTTTGTGCATCATACATGCACAGACCACATCCGTGGGATGAAGGAGCAGTTTAGGAATGAGGAAGCCACAAGGGTGAGCTGCAGAGAAAAGGAGGCTGCTGGTTTTAAGAGGGCTAGTAGTTTCCTAATGGTGTTTTGACTAATGATACTTTATCTATCTTGCTGAAAAACAACAGAGGTTGGACAAATGACCTCCTAGCTTCTGCCCAAACATCTGGCCCACAGACCCTGGGGTGTAATGATATCCCAGGCTCAAGGGCCCCGGAAGTCAGGGGGATGGGAGGGTGTGCGGGCTGGCCCAAGAAAAGCCAGACTGGGCTGTGCGATTGTCAGAAACCAAGGTGACCTAGAGGCGGTGGGAACAGAAGAGTTGTCGCCATGAGGCCTTGAGGCCAGGAGAACTTCCTTAGAACGCTGGTTCTGGACGTTCCAGGAACAGCTGCCAACCTCAGCCAAATTTTCCTCCATTGGCAAAGTGAATAAAATGAATAAAACAAGAGTTTTCCAGAGAGACAAATGGCTTTATTTATTTGTTTGTTTATTTATTTATTTATTTATTGGCCACAACCCTCGGCACGGTGTGGTCTGCACCACGCTCAGCCAGTAAGCACACTGGCAAAAGGCTTAATTTAAAGGGCAATTCTTTACTCCAAAATGATGTTCTCACCTTTTTCTGGTGCTAAAATGTTTTTTCTTTTAGGAAATTATGGCATTAGTACAGTTATTTTTTCCAGCGTCTTTTCCTGGTAAAATAATGCTGGTAATATTCCATTGTTATTTTGTGTCATTGGTGGGAATGGGATGATCTTATTGGGGTGACTTCCCAGAAGGACTCAAAAGACCCAAAAAAGATGCCCCCTTAGACCTGGGTTGGGAGAGAAAGTGCAGCCTGCAAGCCAAATTTTCCTCCATTGGCAAAGTGAATAAAATGAATAAAACAAGAGTTTTCCAGAGAGCCAAATGGCTTTATTTATTTATTTGTTTGTTTATTTATTTATTTATTTATTTATTGGCCACAACCCTCGGCACGGTGTGGTCTGCACCACGCTCCGCCAGTAAGCACACTGGCAAAAGGCTTAATTTAAAGGGCAATTCTTTACTCCAAAATGATGTTCTCACCTTTTTCTGGCGCTAAAATGTTTTTTCTTTTAGGAAATTATGGCGTTAGTACAGTTATTTTTTCCAGTGTCTTTTCCTGGTAAAATAATGCTGGTAATATTCCATTGTTATTTTGTGTCATTGGTGGGAATGGGATGATCTTATTGGGGTGACTTCCCAGAAGGACTCGAAAGACCCAAAAAAGATGCCCCCTTAGACCTGGGTTGGGAGAGAAAGTGCAGCCTGCGGAGGGGCTGGGGCAGCCCTGGAGGGATCAGGGGCCAGTGGGAAAGAGCCCAGCACAGTGCTGGGCAGTGTCCCCAGGCAAAAGGCTCACAGAAACACAGAATAAACAAGCTTCCAGGGTGTGTCATCGCCTGGGCCTGGCGTGAGTGACATAACACACAGATGTGCAAATGTGGGATCAGAGAGAGGAGGGATAAATGAGGAACAGCAGCTGTGGAGAAGGCCTTGAGGCTGGAAACTGAAACTGCAGAGTGGCCCTGCAGCTGGCACCTTCTAGATATTTCCCTCAGCAAGAGGAGGCTGGGTGGGTGGGGCCCAAGGAGGAAGTGACCCAGAGGAGTGGAGGGCCAGGAGCACCTAAGGTCTCTTCCCGGCTGGCAGATTTCCATCGCCGCGGGAACCACAGGAGCAGCGCACTGAAACTTGGGGAGCGTGGGTGTTGTCCACCATGAGGGGGTGACCTCTTCCCTTCACCTTCCCCACTTCCAAGGCCCCCTGTTAAAGAAGCCCACACGGGAGTGGCCTGAGGAGAAGCCACCCACCGTATCAGCCCCCAGCCCCTCGGCCCCTGCTGTGGTTTGTGCCACCTGGGGTGACACAGGTGCCCCACACTGCACTCCGTCTGAGAGGCAGGATGTGCAGTGATTAAAACACCAGCTCTGGCCCCAGATGACCTGGTTTCCACTCAGCACCACTACCTCCGTGACCTCCCTGCTGTGTGACAGTTTCAGAGCCTCATCTGTGAAATGGGGCAGACGGCAGAGCCTGCCCACTGGGGTGTTGTGACAATCACATGGGTTTCTACTGTCGCAGGCAATTAGAATGTGCTGGCATAGAGGAAACAACCAACGAGGCCCACAGTAGACACTCAGCTCAGGCGTGTGAACCGGCACTTAGCACACAGTAGCCCCTGCAGAGGAGGCAACTGCCAGAGCTCGGATTCAAAGTCGAGGCAGCTGTCACCAGCATCTCTCTACTCTGAAGCCCTGAAGCCTGACAAACCTCACACTCACAAGTTGTGTGACCTCAGGCATGTTCCTTAACCTTTCTGTGACTTGGTTTCCTCCCCTCCAAAATGGGCATAATAATCTTCACACCCACTTCTTAGAGTGGTTGGTGGGGGTCAAATGAATTAACACTGAAAGACTGAATATGGATGCTCCTCCACCCACAATGGGGTTACGACCCAATAAACCCGTCATAAGGTAAAGATATCTTAAGTTCAAAATGCATTTGATACACCTGATCTACGGAACGTCATAGCTGAGCCTAGCCCGCCTTCAACGTGCTCAGAACACTTACATTAGCCTACAGTTGGGCAAATCATCTTACAGAAAGCTTATCTTATAATAAAGTGCTGAATAGCTTGTGTAATTTATTGACTACTGTACTGAATGTGAAAAACAGGATGGTTATATGGGTACCCGAAGTATGGTTTCTACTGAACGAGGATCGCTTTTGCAGCGTTATGAAGTTGAAAATTCAAAAGTCAAACCATTGTAAGTCTGGGACTGAGTGTATACAAATGGACAACGGCCAGGCCATATATGAAAATAGAACTCTGACCCACTATGTGCAGCAACCAGTCCAGGAAGCCAAACAATAACCCCTGCAGCAATGGGCCCAATTCCCTGATTTTTGCTTCCACTTCCAATTTAGGACCAACCGGGAAAAGCCACATACGCTCCCCTCCCCGATGACGCAGGACTGCTTCCATGTCTCCGGTCCCCAGCGGCCTCTGATCAGCGCACACTGCACCCTCCCATCCTTCCACTCTGTGGCTGCCCACTCCCAGGCCTGCCTTGGAGTCTCTGCCAAGTGCAAGTGACGGTGGCGACTCCCTCGCAATAGTGAGCTCTGGGTGAACAGCCTTTGCCAGTTCTCATTTGGGTGGTCTTTGTTTATCTCCACAATCCTTACATAGTTCTTAGCCTGAAACGAACCTACCGTGTAATAAGTACTCAGAAATGCCAGCTTTTGTTCATGCAGTGAAGCCTTGACATCATTTGCTCTTAGGAAATCCAGGGAGGCTGCATGGGAAAAGCCCACAGGACCTTGAAAACCTCCAACTGGGGGAAGCCCCCCATCTCCCAGGGGTAGACATCCATAGCCTTTCCTTTACTCAGAGAGGGTATCAGGGCTTCCTCCTAGGCAGATACAAACCAAAGAAAGGAAGAACTGGGCTCCAGCAAAGTCCACATGATTGAAAGCAAGGGTGGGGTGCCAGGCTGATGGCCTTACCCGATCACTCCACAGTCACACCGCTCCCAGCCCAGTGCCTCCTGCCACCCTGGGCAGCCTCCGCTCTGCCATGCAAAGGCCTTGCAACAACCAATCATTTCAACAGAAACGGGTTTGGTTTTAGTTTCTTTTATTAGTCTTTAAAGTAACACATGCTTGTGGTAGGAAAACGCAGAAAGGAGAGAAAAATCCCACAGATTGCTCCCACCCAAAGCCCAGTGTTTTTTCCCTCTACAGTTTACAAGGTTGACAATGTACAGTAGCCACAATTGTACTTCTTTTTTTTTTTTTTTCCTTTTTGTCTTTTTTCGTGTCCGGCAACGGATCGCAACCCTCGGTGTTGCGTCCGCACCTCGCTCAGCCAGTGAGTGGGAACCGGTCTGTGGGAGCCAGTATGTGGGATCCGAACCCTCAGCGGGAGCGCCGCCACGCTCCCAAGCGGCGCACTGTAGCAGTGCGCCACCGGGCCGGCCTGTACTTCTCATTGGACATAAATACATAAGTGTTTCCCTGTGTTATTACAAACTCCTTGTAAACAGCAATGCCAAAGCTATAAAATCTCCCATCGTGTGATGTCCTGTGGGTTCTGAAATAAAAAATCACAGAATAAAAAGCATACCAGAGAGGCAGCAACCTGCAGAGCAGCACAGCTGGTTCTCCTGCAGCTGGCCCATGGCAGTCCCCAGAAAATTCTGCCCCAGCCCCCCAATTATTCCCAATGTGCTGCTCTCATTGAAACCCCCTCTGTGGGGCTGCTGGTCACAGCCAGTGTCAGCAAGAAAACGGCCCAATCAGCCCTTTCTGTGGACACAAAAGGCCTGGATGAGAGGGTGGCTGGAAGGCACCCCCTCCAGGCCTCCCCACCTCCCTCCCCATGCCATCACTGGGCCGATGCCCCAGGGCCTGGGCCAAGCTCAGCTGCACCTGCCATATCTGACAACATTTGCTTTAGCTGCAGGAAGTAGAAAAACTCCTATCTCCTTGCACCTAGAACAAGCCTGGCAGCAGTAACAGCAAAAGGTTGCGCCTCTTAGGTGAGTCACTTCTTTGAACTCTGCCCACCAACTGGCAGGTAAGTCTCACCGGCCACCAGCTGGGGACCTTCTCAGGACTGGCCCAGTGCCCAGCTTCCACGGTTATACCATCACACTTTTGCTGAACTGATTTGAAACACTCTCCCCATTTTACAAGTGGGGAAACTGAGGTCAAAATATTAAGTCATTTTTCAAAGATTATGTTTTTTGGTTTTGGGGGCTGGTTGGTACGGGGATCCAGACCCTTGACCTTGGTGTTATAACTGCACTCTAACCAACCAAGCTAGCCGGCCAGCCCTAATTTTTCAAAGATTATGAATACCAGGGCAGTGGAGGGCTGGTAGTAAAGACTGAGCAAATTCATTCATTCATTCGTTGAACAAATATGAGTTTTATTGAACATCTAGCCTCTGCCAAGCATTGTACTGGGTGCCTTGGGGATATAAACAAGACTGTGCCTGGCCCATGCTTTCCCCGTAGGGCAATAGACTCACTGTTTGGACTGCAATCTGCAACACACCCACATTTCCACACTCCAGGGAAATGCAGGTAAATTTGAGCTTGGCATTTGAAGGGGAAGTATTGTTACTGGGTAGCATATCCAGGTTCTTGATCCATAAAGAAGAATCTTTCATAGACTGGCAAAAGGAAAAGAAAAGAGAGACAGAGAAACGGAACATGATAGGGCTTTATTACCAAATGAAGGTTCGCACCAAAGTGCACAGGCATCTCCACTGGAGAGAGATGCGGGCGCCCCCGACCTTCTCCATCCTGTCAGTGCCACGTGCAAGCTCCTAATGCCCGACCTCTGCCCCTCCTGTCCCACCTGGTGCGCAGGCCCTGGCCCATCCAGTCTGAAAATTTATGAGCAGCCTCCCTGGGGCGTGTCCTTACTCTGCCCTGTCTCAGTATGATTTATCACACAGAGAAAAGGGGAAGGGCACTACTGGTAGAACAACCAGCAAGGGCAAAGGCACATGGTAAGCTTACCAAGGGGGCGAAGAGGGAAACCGAGGCACAAAAGCCAACTCCGAGCCCGGGCACTAAGGATGTTGGGATTTGGCTACTTCTTGGTTCCTGGGCTGCCTCTTAGTTTCTGCTCCACCCAGGCAGCCGTCTCAACCCCTCTGATATGGCAGGAGACAGATCCCGTCCTGGTGAGGAGGGTGCAGAGTTCATCTGTATCTTGGGTACCACTTTTTCCACAAACATACTGGGAGCCAGTCACCCTGAGACCTATGACACGGCTCCCCACCTGCTTTGGCCTCAAGGTGAGACCTGAAGTTCTCACCTCGGCTACACTGTCCTCTCCTCGTCCCTTTCCGTCCAGTCCAAACATCATCTCCTCTGTGAAGCCTTCCCGGAAACTCCAGGACTCCCCACCCTCCCCACTTCCGAGCTGCTTCTGTCTCTCCTAGTGGTATGGGACATCCTCGTAAGCAGAGCATGGCCGAAGGATGCTCTTTCACCAACCACGATTTAAGCACCAATACGTGGCCACCGCCCAGGTGGGCGTGGGCGACTCCCGGACGCCCCACAGAAGGCGGC
>NW_007726742.1:95564-116864 GCF_000696425.1 Galeopterus variegatus
CGGCCCGTCTGCTGGGGGACCGCCCGTCCCCCTCCCAGGGGCAGCGCCAGGCGGCTGGACGCGCCGCAGGGCTCTCTGGGCTCACAGGTCCGGGGGCACAGCCTGGTGGGCGCGGCCATAAAACCCCCATCTTCAGACCCGGGGTCTGGGAGCACACGGAGCTCCCGCCCGCCGGCTGTGGTCGCTTGGCCGATGCCGTTTGCAAAACTTGGTCGAAGTGCATGGCTGAGGAGGGGTCGGGGGAGACTGGGGCGGGCGGCTTCCCGCAGGGGGTGCCCCCCCCACGCTGGCGCTGGTGGCTGGTGAGGCAGCAGATTTTCTGCCCTCCCCCTAGGGAGGGGCGGCGGCCGCGGAGGATGCTTGGTCGAGCCTTCAGGGCCCGCCCGTTTGGACCCTTCAGGCGGCGCCTGGGCCGGGTGGTGCTCACTGGGCACTGCCACGCAGGCCCCAGCTCCACCCTGGGAAGGACGGGCGGAGGGGGCACCTTGGAGGGAGTCACACACCCAGCCGGTGCGTCTCCCAACCTTTGAGACCTCTCCTGTCCCTTCTGGGTGAGAGGTAGGAATCTGGGATGAGGGGGGCTGCCCTCAATCTTGTAAGACGCTGGAGGGAGGCTGGTGGGGATGGGGCTGGCCTAGGGCTGTGGGCAGAGGAGGAGGGTGCAAGGAGCACCACGTGGGGCTGCCTCACCTCGTGTGTGCTAGAGGTCCTTCTCCTTTCCGTTGTAAATGTAAACAATGAGCCCTTCATTCATCTAGCCACGGTCACCTGGACAGGCACTGCCAGGAACTGGCAGGTAAACAGGACCGGAGCCTTGCTGTCCCCAAGGAGCAAAGCCCAGCAGCACTTGCTGAGTGCATGGTGGGCAGCTGGGGGCATAGAGGAGGCACCCCTGGAGGATTGGGCAGACCAGGAATCGGGACAGAGTGCCGTGCAGATTGCTGCCAGGATGCTGAAGGTGGCTTCATGCAGGAGAGAGAGGGTGGGCAGGGGTTTGGAGCTGGGAAAGGAGGCAAGAGGCCTGTTGGGTTAGAGGGGCAGCAAAGGATTTAGGTGGCTAGGGTGCAGGGTTTAAGGCAGGGGAAGTCCTGCTGAGGGAAGGGATTGTTCTGTCCCTCCTACCTTCCCAGGTGAATACCATGTGCAGGTACTCTCCTGCAAATGGTAGGTGCCCCTGAGCACAGGGTGCATGGGTGTTGGGCTCCAGGACAGGGGAGGGGGAAGGAGATGGAGAGGGGCTCCAAAGGCAGAAGAGCCAGGTGGAGGGGGTTTGAGAGGAGCCTCTGCACATGCCTCTATGCACCTGTAAGCCCAGGCACTTGGCACTCAGCAGGCTGGGAAGGTGGTGCCTGGAATTCGGCACCTCGAGCCTTAGAGGGGAGATCCACCGAGAGGGGCACTGCTCCCTTTCTAGCATCTGCTGTCCACTTGTCGATTAGCAGTTTGGAAGCTGAAGCCTGCCAGCCTGGGTTCAAATGCCAGCTCTGCCACTTACCAGCTGTGTGGCCACTGCACCCCTCTCTGCCTTGATTTCCCCACCTATAAGATTGGGATACTTACGGTGTCTGCCTGTTAGGGTTGTTGAGAGAATTGTGTGCCCTGTGACAGAGTAGGTGTTCTGTAAGTGTTTGTTGTTGCTGCCACACTGAGTGGCCCTCCAGCCTCCATTCACACACGTTGGGTGACAGGAGGCTCATCTTCTCAGGCTGCTTATCCACCTTTGGGTGTTAGCTGTGCCCCAGGTCCTGCTGTTCCTGCCTCCCTAGGTGATGGAAAGGCCACCTGCTCCCACCTAGCAGGCCTGGCCACAGTGTCCCCCATTTCCCTCCTGGCCTCCCCTCTCTGACCCCCACCCCAACAGTTGGCCCTGCTCTCTTGACGCCACCTGCTCTACTTCTGCTTCCTTTCCCAGGGGAGGGAAGCTGCCTTCGGGACCCTCTGGTTTCCTACCCCGTGGTTCTTGGGAGAATTTCAGTCTTTGTGCAGGTTTTTTTTAAAAAAAATTAGTGTATATTCAGTGCATACTCTATGTCGGGAATGGTTCCAAACTCTTTAAATGTATGGATTCGTTTGTGGATATTTTAATTATGCCAGACCCTCTGGTTTCCTACCCCGTGGTTCTTGGGAGAATTTCAGTCTTTGTGCAGGTTTTTTTAAAAAAAAATTAGTGTATATTCAGTGCATACTCTATGTCGCGAATGGTTCCAAACTCTTTAAATGTATGCATTCGTTTGTGGATATTTTAATTATGCCGCCTACATTTTACTGATGAGGACATTGTGGCACAGAGAGGTTGCTCCATTTGCCTTTCACGCGTTTGTTAAGCACCTACTGTGTGCCTGGGAGGCACGCCCTCTTCCTCCGTGCCATTCTCCCCACCTCCCAGATCCATTTCCCCAAAGCACAATTCTGGTCACGCCTTGCTCAGACACCTCCACCCCATTTGCTCAGGTACAAGTCCAAACACACTAGCTGGTGTTTACGGCCATCCCCAGTGGGCTGTGCCTTGCCTTCTCATGGGGGCCCTCCCATGCACACCAGACCCAGGCTTGCCTCCCCTACACCCCGTTTATGGGCTGTGAGTGGTGGGCATGGTTTGATGAACAGGGCTGGCTTTGGGGGGTGGGGCTGTGCCCTCTGATTCCATGTCTTTGGGATTATTTTGTAGCAGGAACAGGAACCTCCTCCAATTAGGTTAGGTGCAAGGGGATTTAAAAGTAGGGATCATGAACCTGTGCAGCAAACACTCGCAGACCGCCCGGCCCTGCAGGACCCAGGAAGCTGGCACGCAGCCCCTCCTCCGGCTTCCCTCTCTCTGGACTGTGGTTTCATTTTCTTAGCCTTTCCCTACAGGCTAGCTCTCTCTGGCCCAGTGTGGCTGCCCTGAATGGTGGCTTCAGCTTGACCTCCTGGTGGTGCTCCCCTCCTCTCGGGGTGCCAGAAAGACTGGTCCAGGCTGAATGAGGGAGCCCACCCCTCTCTGTCCAGCCCGTGGGGGCAGGCCGCATGGTCGCTGGGGCTGGGGGTGGGAGACAGTGCAGGCACAGCTGGTATCATGAGTCGGCGGCATTTGTAACGCATGGTGTGTGCTGGGTGAAGACCAGCAAATCAGGCATCGCGGAGCACAGGCACTCGTGGTCGGATGGGGAGGCAGACCATGGTCAATTAAGCATTGTGCCACAGGGTACAGCATATGGGTCTCCACCACTTAGCAGCATAATTCGTTGCAATAAATGTGGTGTGCTGATCTTGCTGGTGTGGGGATGGCTGGGCTGCCGACCACTGGCCTCCCCCGGGCCTGGCCTGGGGACAAGGGGAGTCTCTCTCCCTTCAGGACCAGGGGACTGGGGGTCCGATCGCCAGCATGGGACCCGAGCCCCCCTCCCACCCCAGCCGGTCCCACACACACTCCCTTCTCTCTGGGCTGTACAGCCAGGGTCGTCACAACAGAAACAGTAATACAAAACTCATGTTTTCAGAGGAAATGCTACAGGATGTTAATGAAATGTTTCCCTTCTGAATAGAAAGCAGAACAGGCCAGGTGGTTTTTATTAACAAGGCATAAATTTAGGACCTTGTCTCCTAATGGCTTCCGTCTTGACTGAGCGCCTCTTGCTCCATGATTGGAATCATACCTGTGACTCTAGCTGAAGCCCAGGAAGACTCCCACTCCTGATCCCCTTCCCTCTTTGCCCTTCTTGCCAGAGGGCAGAAGCTGAGGCTCAGGAAGAGGGCCTGGTTTTCCAGCCTCCCCCCACTCCCTGGAGGCGATCCCTGTGAGTGTCCAGGGCTGGTCTGCTCCTGCCTGCAGCCCAGCCTGGCTGGTTCTACCCCCGGCTCCATTCTGGGGTGCCCCAGCCCTTGCCCACACCCCAGCATGAATCATTGAGCTAAAGAAGCTTTTATTGAATTGGGAAGACACCAGCCCTCTTCCTGAAAATGTAAAAAATGTTAGCACCTTTCAGAAGCATTTTAAGGCCAGATACTTCACGCCTAGTGGGGTCATTGCCTGGGCAGTGGTTGCAGGTCGTTCTGAGGGCTACTCCTGAAGGCGTGGCAGTGGGTGGGAGGGGTGGTCTGGGGCTTCCTGGGGGAGGAGGACTAGGGCTGTGTCTTGAAGGATGGGCGGGGGAAGACACTCCTGATAGGTGCAAAGGGGGGAAAGTAGGGGAGAAGTTTGGGGAGCAGGCAGTAGAGCATCCAGCTGGGAGCTCAGTGTGGCACCCACCATTCTCCTAAGTCGGGTGTGAAGATGGGCATCTGGTTGTCAGATCCTGCAAGGGTGGACTCACTTCGTGAGGGAAGAGTGACGTTTGGTGTCTGTGGATCTTTGACCACCTCGTACCCTTCTGCTCCCGCTCAGGCTGTTGCTTTTTCTACTGTAGACTATTCACTGTGCAACTCTGTCCGTTCGTTCCCTCAGCTCACATTCAGCTTCTTTCTGACCAGGGGCCCTGGAAGAGGGGAGGGAAGACATCTGAAAGGATTTTAAGTGTTCTTCGTCTGATTCCAGAAAGGACTTGGCGGTGATTTACAAAGATAAACGCAGATTATAACAAGATTAAAAATAAATGAGAAAACTGGGGCAGGAGGAAACCTGGGGTAGCAAAAATCAAATGAGGCTGGAGGAAACTTCTGCACGCCTGTCGGAGATAATTTGACTCCGAGCTTTCTAGCAGCCAGATCTGAGGAGGAAATAGGAGTTTGGGGTGGCTTTATAATGTTACATCGTTTCGTGCGTAGCAAAAATCAAATGAGGCTGGAGGAAACTTCTGCACGCCTGTCGGAGATAATTTGACTCTGAGCTTTCTAGCAGCCAGATCTGAGGAGGAAATAGGAGTTTGGGGTGGCTTTATAATGTTACATCGTTTCGTGCAAGCCCTGCCACATGTAATATTAATACTGGAGTGAGGGACTCCAGGGAGGGATGAACACTGTGGTCCTGGGGTATGGCCCCCGTGGATGTCTAGAATGAAGAGGGAAGGAGGGACAGACAGATGGCAGCTGCCTTCTGATCCCTCTAATCCTCCTGGAAGGTCCTTGCTGGTCACTGCAAGGAGCCAAGAGCTGGGGCTGATGCTGCATAGCCAGCCCCCTCCATGGAGGTCTCCAGGGCTGGGTGGGAAGCTGCAATCAGGAGCGAGGCTGGTCTCTGCCTGGAGAAGCCCATCTCTGGAGGGGGCATTTGCAGCCCCACACTCATGGAGGTGGAGGGCTGGGATACAGAGGTGTGCACGGTTCTGGGGAGAAGCAGAGGCAGCAGGCAACACCTCTTGAGTCTTACAGAGCTTTGAGAGGGAGTTTGAAAAGGGATAGAAGAGTGGAGAAGACACTCCCAGCAGAACGGGGATGGGGAGGGATATCTTCAGGAGCAAGGAATTGTTCAGGGAGGTTGGAGTGCAGGGTGGAAGTGTGCCCAGGAGACCAAGCCTGAGGCAGGTGAGGGCTGGGGTCAGCTGGCAAAGGTGCTGCAGACTGTGGCTTAGGCTCTGAGGCCTCCTGTCTAAATGTCTGCCCTAGTTACCCCCAACCTGGGTGCCTGGAGGAGAGTTGGTCTTGGTTTTGAGGAAGTCAAGAGAAGCAGTTAAAAGCACACACTCTATGGCCAGAGGGCCTGAGTTCGAATCCCAGCTCTGCCATTGATTAGCTTTGTAACCTTGGACAAGCGACTTGGCTTCTCTGTGCCTCAGTTTCCCCACTGGTAAAGTGGAACTTATAATAGTATCTTCTTTGTAGGGCTGTTGTAAAGATTAAATGAGTTAATATTTATAAAGTGCTTAAAATGGTGCTTGGAGCCGAACAATTGTTACAGGTCTGTGGCCCCCACAGACTGGAGCAGCTCAATAGAGGAGGGGGTCCCATGCAGCCCCAAACCCCCAACACCAAGTATACTCACGCAGGTTTTGAGTCAAGCACAGTGAAGAAGCAAATGCTCTCCTCCAACCCCGCATAGAATACCTTCTGTCTAGAGCAGAGAGTGGTGTGGACATGGATCACCCTTCCCCTGAGGGGAGCTGCTGTAGGAGAGGGTCTGGAGTACTCAGGAGCTCCCAGCTAATGTTGTTATTGACAGTAATATAGTTGCTCCATGGTGGGGCTGGGGCTATTGTTCTGTGCCAGGCACTGTGCTGGGAGCATTTTAGACAGAATCTCATTGAAACCTTACAGTCCCAGAGTGAAGGGGTTCCATTGTCAACTCGTGTCGTGGATGAGTACGGGGAGGCCAGAGAGTACAGTGCTTGTCCCCAGCAGTGGTTCTCAGTTTTTTTTCATTATCACCTCTACCCCCTCTAGCCCTTCCTAGACATTTTTTTCCAAATTGCCAGCCCCTCATGACATTTTCATACTACAGAGGTACTGTATATCTACTTAATGTGCTATGGTTTTTCTAGGGCCACACACCATTGTAATATCTAACATTTTGGGGGTATCTGTTATGGGTTGAATTGTGTCCTCCTAAAATGCATATATTCAACTTCTAACCCCCAGTGTTAAAGAAGTGACCTTATTTAAAGGGAGGGTCTTCACAGAGGTAATCTAGTTCAAATGAAGTCATTGGGGTGGTCCCTAATCCAAGATGGTAGTGTCCTTGTAAGAAGAGGATATTTGGACACAGACATGTACAGGGGACAACCTTGTGAGGACACATGGAGATGATGGCCATCTGCAAGCCAAGGAGAGAGGCTTCAGAAGAAACCAACCCTGCTGACTCCTTGATGTCAGACTTCCAGCCTCCAGAACTGTGAGAAAATTAAGTTCTGTTGTTTAAGCCACCCAGTCCTGGTATTTTGTTAGGGCAGCCCTAGAAAACTCAAACAGTCCCTAAAACCAATGTTTGTCCACTTGCAGGTCCCCTTGTGTCCAGTTACTTGCTAGTAAGTTGTGGGTCACCTCTTAGACCCAGGTCGGTGGGCTCCTGGCTTGGTGTCGTGGGTAAGCTTGTGCCTGGGCCCCAGGGAAATGCTTCTGTGCAGCCTCAGAGTCATGGTGTGAGCTCAGGAGAGGCTCTCAGGGCAGCCATGCCAGCTGAGCAGGAGTCCCCTCTGAGAGGAGGCTCAGTCCCTGCTCGGTCCTCTCCATGATGGTATGGGGCCCACTGCCTGCTGCTGTGTGCTCGGGCCTGGGGTTTCCAGTAGGATGTGAGTCAGTGGGAAGGTTGAGTTGCTTCTCTTTGTCCTTCCCAGAGACAGCTTCAAGCAGGATAGGGTGTGAGCAAGCTGCTGTGGGCACCCCACTCAATGTGAGGAGGGTGAGGGTGGCACAGGAGCTCCTGTCTATCATGTGCCAGGCGCTGTCCTAGGTACCAGTAGCCCAGCAATGAACAAGATGTGCAGAGACCCTGCCCTCATAAAGCTGCTCTCAGTGAGAGGTGAGGGAGTTTGCTGGTGGATGAGAGGGAGTGCATTCTAGGCAGAGGGCACAGCGTGTGCAGAGGCCTGGTGGTGTGCCAGCTGTGACGGTGTGGGTCCCTGTCTGGGGCATTCAGCTGGAATTTGATGGCTCCAATGGGGTTGCCCTTTCTGGAAGTAAAAGAAGAAAAGGCTGATTTTGAGGGCTTGTTAGTGACTGACCTCACTCCTGGGTCTACCAAGTTCTGCCTTCCACCCCAGCAGCACTGGGCCACCTTTCAGAGGTATAGATGGTGCCATGGCCTGCTGCCTGCCCGCCTCTGGCTGGGGCCTCTCATGCCACTCAGGGGCCAGGACAGAACTGCAGCGGGTTCAGCCGCCTCCTCGCCCTGTGCCTGCAGGGGAAGGCTGGGAAGTGAGAGAGGACACTGGGCTTTTGGACTCAGGACCTTTAAGGAAGCAGGTCGGTGCAGAGAGGTTGTACTTTCAGCACAGTACCACCGTATGCTGGGCTCTGGGTGCTTGAACTCCAGTGGGCTTGGGCCTGTCCACGGGGAGCTCACAGAACCATGGGGGGAGACGTGTTCCAGTACATCACAGGGTTAGGGGTCACTGGCTGGGGGCAGTCTGATGGGAGGGTGCCACAGCCACAGGGATGACCCCTGGGATAGCGATCTGGGTTTTCCCTGCTTTCTCCTCTCCTGCCATCACCCACCCCTAGCCCAGTTCATTTAAAAACTTTTTATGGAAGGGCCGGCCCAGTGGCGCACTGGAGAGTGCGCCGCTTGGTAGTGCGGCAGCGCTCCCACCGAGGGTTCGGATCCCATGTGGAGACCGGTTCCCGCTCACTGGCTGAGCGCGGTGCGGGCTCAGCACCGAGGGTTGTGATTCCGTTGCCGGTCCCCAGTACAGGCGCGACACCGAGGGTTGCGATCCCGTTACCGGTCAGTAAAAAAGACAAAAAGGAAAAAAAAAAACTTTTTATGGAAGAACATCAGCCATACAGAAAAGTGCACATATCACAAGTGTACAGCTCTTGAAATCTCAAACTGAAATGCGTGTGTAACAAGCACCTAAATCAAGAATCAGACACACTAGCTGCCCAGAAGCTGATTTTTTCCTTCCAGTTGATACCGCTAACCCAAGGTAACTCCTTCCCTGGTTCCTGACACTATCAGTGAATTTCCGAGCTTTGAACTTCACTTTAAATAGAAGCAAACCCTCCTAGTCTGGGCACTTCTTTATATCTGGCCTCTTTTGTTCTCTATTATGAATAATTGCAAGGTTAATATACATTGTTGCATGTAGTTGTAGGTGGTTCTCATTGCTGTATGTTATTCCATTGTGTGAACAGTCTACAACTTATTTGCTCTTTTATTTATTTATTTATTTTTTTGCAGCTGACCATTATCTGTGCTCTAACCCACTGAGCTAACTGGCCAGCTAATCACTCACTCTGATGATGATGGATAATTGAGTTGCTTCCAGTTTGGGATTATTAGGAATGGTATATACCTTTTGGTGCGTTTATGTACACATTTCTGTTGGGAGTATACCTGGGGGTGGAATTGCCAGGACATAGAGTTATGTATGTCCAGCTTTAGTATGGAGCACCAAACTGTTTTCCAAATTGCTAAAACTAATTTCCACTCCTACCAGCAGAGCGTGAACATTCTGGATGGTCCACATCCTCACCAACACTTGCTATGGTCAGTCTTTCTCGTTTTATCCATTCTGGTGGATGTTACCATGGTGACTAATGAAGTTGAATCTTTCCATAGTTTACTTTATTGGTCTTTGAATATCCTCTTCTTGTGAAGTGCTTGTTCATCTTTTTCTGACTTTTCCTGATTTGTTAGAGTTCTTTGTATACTCTGAATATGAACCCTTTGTAGAATATAGGAATAGCAAGTGTAGCTTGTCCTTTCATTCTCTGTCTCTCTCAGTGGTGTCATTTGATACACAGAAGCTCGTAATCTTAATGTTGTCCCATTTATCTGTTTCTTCCCTTATTTTTAGCACTTTCTGTGTCCTTTTTGAAGACTTTCACCTGCTCCAGTGTTATGAAGATCTTCTAAGTGTTCTTCTAAACACTGTTGTTTTACCTTCACATTTAGATCTGCCGTCTGTCTGGAATTGACTTTGTATGTGGTGTGAAGTAAGTGCATTCATTTCTTACTGCTGCTATAACAAATTACCCCAACCGAGTGGCTGAAGACTGCACAAATCCGTTATCCCCAGTAATTTACAATTCTGGAGGTCAGAAGTCTGAAATGGCTTTCACTAGGCTAATATCAAGGTGTCCGCAGGGCTGTGTTCCTTCTGGAGGCTTGAGGGAAGAATCTGTCTCTTAGCCTTTTCCATCTTCTGGAGGTCCTCCCTGCCCCCCCCACCCCCTTGGCTCATGGCCCCTTCCTCCATCTTCAAAGCCAACATTGGGATCGAGTTCTTCCCATACTGCCATCTCCTGTTCTCCTTCTCCTGCCTTCCTCTTCCGTTCATAAGGACCATACAGTGTCATCGGGTCCACCCAGGTAATCCAGTTACCTTATTAGCAATCTTAATTTCCCCTTGCCATATAACATGATGTGTTCACAAGTTCCAGGGATGAACACCCCTCTGTCCTGTTTGCCACCAAGTCCCACTCAGTATCTCTCGCCTCTCTGTCTCTTCAGCCCTGCCTCTGACCCAGTTCAGGCCTCATTGTTGCTCCTCTGTCACAACAGTCCCCAGACAGCCTCCCTGTCCCTAGCACCCTCCACCTCCCCAGTTCATTGTCCTCATCAGCCCCAAGAGCAGCTTTGCTTACGTGCACGTCCAGTTGTGTCAGACCCCTCACTGAAGTCCTTCCTGGCTCCTCTCCCTTCAGCCTGGTGCCTGGGTGTGGCCGGAAAAACCTCTGCTTGTCCCTCCCAGTCTCTGGATGCCCCACCCCCATCCCATTTCATCCACACTAGATCCTGGGCTGTTTGCTTGAACTGGCAGAGCATGGTCTGTGCCTTCCCCAGTGTCCCCTGCAGGGCCCCAGACCCTCTACCCCGGGCTCCCTGGTGCAGAGCTGTTGCCCTCTGATGCTGTTGTTGTCAGGGTGGCACCAAGTCCACCTTGGGTGCCTCACCAGGCCCTGCACGCAGTCACACACAGCTCGGGAGACAGGGGCACGGGCACCTTGACGGCCAGGACTGTGCGGATGGCCCTGGGAGAGCAGGCATCAGGGAGGTGTGGGCACAGCCCAGCCTCAGCCAGCAGCAGCGTCCCCACTGCCACAGTGCCCACCCCTCCCAGCAGGAGCACCCAGGTGGGCCGTGGCCAGGCCTCAGCAGGCGCATCTGCTCCGGAGCCCTTCCTGGTGCCCACCTCCCTCACCCTCGGGCGACACTGGCCAGACAGAGTGGGCTTTCCAGTGCATACTTGGCACTTTCCCCTCTTCTGTCGGGGCTGCTGATGGACAGAGTCCCTGGGCCTCGTCCCACTGAAACCCCGGCCTGCCACCCCCAGGCAGCTGAAATGCACACCCTGCAGTGCAGCCAGGCTTGTCTTGTAAATGGCCATCAATGTCTGTTGGGAGTGCTGCCTGCCTCCTCTGGGCCCCGGGCCCCAGAGGCCATGATGGAGGCAGGGGCGTCAGCACTCCCATGAGGCAGCAAAATGTGTACCCCATTTCACAGGTGACAAAACCGAGGCTGTGGCAGGGCCACATGTTGCAGGTCTGCGGCTCGGACCTCTGGCTGCACAGGACTTAACTCCACCCCTTCCCTGCCTCCCCCAGAGGCCAGTTCATCTCCATGGCCCAGCTTTTTCCAAGAAACCCCCTCTTCCTCTGTACCACAGGCACAGCTGAGTCACAGAAGGGTGGCTGGCCTCCCCCTCTTCCTGTTCACCACTCTCCTCTCCTCACCCTGGTTCCGGGCGCTCCTTGGGTGCAGGGGGGCTGCTCCCCCGCCGGCTCCCCTTCTCTGTGCCCTCAGCAGGGGTGGCTGGGGCTGACTGAATGCTGCCTTGGTTCTCCTCTCCTGCCAGCTCTCTGGTCTCTTTGTCAATGTGGCAAGCGGGCACTGTCCCCAGAGGCCAGGGTCTCACAACTGTTATTCCAGGGCTGAGCTGGGCAGTGCAGGGAGTTAGTGAAAGGCCAGGTGGGGATGCGATTCCAGCACAGCTGCTCAGCAATGTGTGACCTTGAGTCTCCTAATTTCCCTGAGCTTCAGATGTTCCCCCTTTCAGATGGCCATGGTGTCCTCAAGGGCTTGTGACGACTGACAAGGCCACATTCGTGCAAAGTCTAGCAGATGACAGGTTTTTCCTACTGGAGTCTGCTAGGATCACTGGGGTCTGGGAGGTCAGCAGGGTACCATGGGAGCCTTCCCTGGGGGGAGCGTCTCTGGGGATCTGTGGCCTTGAAGGCCTTTGTCCTCTGGGCCACCACAGGAGTGCTCTCACATGGAGTTTCCGGATCACAGGCTCAGTGCCAGCCACCATGCTAGGGCTGGATTCTCAGAGAGTAGAGATGGAGGCCCTGCCTGAGGTTACCTATTGGCTCCCAGGAGGCAAGATGAAGATAGACAAGAACATTGTACTCTCTCCTCCTTGGCTCAGCATGTGATCCTGCGGTCTCTGTGGGCCACAGGGCTGGGAGACTTCCTGGAGGCGGCGGCACTGGAGGCCCTGCCTGAGGTTACCTATTGGCTCCCAGGAGGCAAGATGAAGATAGACAAGAACATCTCCTCCTTGGCTCAGCATGTGATCCTGCGGTCTCTGTGGGCCAAAGGGCTGGGAGACTTCCTGGAGGCGGCGGCACTGGGCTGGGTGTTCAGTAGGTGAAGTGAAGCAGGTGGGAGAAAAGGCACAAGCAGCATCTGGGAGGTGGGAAAGCACTAGGTGTGTCGTGAGGACATCTGGGGTCATTATCAGCAAGGCCAGTTGGGGAGCTAGTGCCAGGGAGATGGTTATCATGCCTGGTCCCTGCCTCACAGGGCACACTGGCTAGTGGGCATGGGCTGTGTGAAAGGCCGTGATGTCTGACATCACCTGGGCTGATCACCAAGAACCACTCCATCCTGAGTGCTGGGCCGTGAGGAGGTCAGGAGGGCCTAGGCCTCTCCTCACAACAGACAGCTGCCATTCACTCATTCAGCAGTGATCCGTGAGTACCTGTGTGCATCAGGCATCCTTGTCAGGACTAAGGGGACCCCAGTAAACAAGTAGAACCAAGACCCCATCCTCATGCAGTAGAGAAAAGCAAAAGCAGAGTAGGGGGTGGGGAGAACCAGGTAGGAATTGCAATCATAGAAGGGCCGTGTGAGTGGATAGTGAAGGAGGTGAGCAGCAAGCTTGAGATATTTGAGGGAAAAGCATTCCAGGCATGTGCAAAGGCCCTGAGGCTGCAGGGTGCCTAATATGATCCGGGAGTGGCCACAGGCCAGTATATCTAGAGTGGAGGGTCAGGGAGGGTCATAGTGGTGGAGGGAAGAGAAGAGAGATGAGAAGAACCTTGAAGACCATTGCACTAACTTTGGTGGGGACCCTTTAAAGATTTTATTTTTTATATAATTTTTTTTAAATTGAGGTTTAATTTACATACCATAAAATTCACCCATTTTAAGTGTACAGTTTGATGACTTTCAGTATAAATGTAGTCATGCGGCCATCGCCACAGTCCAGTTTTAGAACATTTTTACCACCTAGAAAGTTCTCTTGTGTCCATTTGCACTCAGTCCCTTCTCCCATGTTCAGGCAGCCGCTGATCTGTCTATAGTTCTGAAATTTCATATGAATGGAATCATGCAATATGTGGTCTTTTGTGTCTGGTTTCTTCCACTCAGTGTAATGATTTTGAGGTCCATCCATGCGGTGGCCTGTACCAGTAGTTCCTCATTATTGCCAAGCAGTATTCTGCTATGTAGATTACCACTTTTGTTTATACCTGCACCCATTGATGGACTTACTGCTTTTTGGCTTTTATGAATAAAGCTGCTGTGAATGTTTACAGATCTTCGTATCATATGCTTTTACTTCTCTTGAGTGGTTGGGTCGTATGGTAGGTGGACATTTAACCTTTTGAGAATCTGCCCGACTGTTTTTCAGAGTGGTTGTATTGTTTTCATTTCCACTGACAACGAGTGTTCCAGTTGCTCTATATCCTCATCAGCCCGTGATATTGTCAGTTTTTGTCATTTTTAGACATTCCAATCTGTGTGAATTGTCATCATGTTTCTCATCATGCTTTAGATCTGCAATGTCCTCATAACTAATGATGTTAATCATTTTTCCGTGTGCTTATTGGCCGTCTATATCTTCTTTGGTGAAATGTGTATTCAAATCTTTTGCTCATTTTTTTATTGGGTTGTTTGTCTTCTGTTTAGTGAGTTGTAAGAGTTCTTTCTGAATACCGTCCTTTATTAGAGGTGTGATTTGCAGCTGTTTTCTCTGTGGGAGGGTTTCAGGCAGAGAAAGGGACACAGAGGAGGAGAGGGGACAGGGTCCTTGCACCTTGCTTCAGTCCTAGCAACACACTCTCCTCTGCCTCACGTGCATGGGGTTTCAGGATTTCCTGGATCAGAGGGTCCCCTGGCTAAGCCACTGCAGCAGGGGGCCCATTTGGTCACCCAAAGGGGGGACATTCTCTGTTACCAGCAACCCCCCTCACTCACCCTTGCTGGCTCAGTCAGTTCCCCTCAGGCTCGGCTTAACCAGTCTCATGGAGAGAGATGTGCAGAGCCCACCATCCAGTTCCATAGTGAATTGGCCACCCAGAGGGCCAGTTCCAGGAGCAAGGGAGTAGCCTCACACCTAAACTTGACCAAGTGACTCCTGGCCCCCAGAATTCCTGGGGTACCAGCGAGTTGAAATGTTGGATTTGGCAGGCTCTGGGGGCCAGGCCTGGGCTGACGGGCACACCTGATACTCCCATTGGCTCACCTGGGTGTGTCACCTGGGCATGTTGGCACCAGTGCCATGTGCCTTGGGGAAGCTCATTCTTCTCTGCTCCTAGAGCTGATGGCCCCGCTGGTCCTTCCCAAACTGTGCCAGGATAGGTGATAGCATTGCTCACTCATCTTGCTGGCCAGAGGGCCTTTCTGAGGATACTATGCACATTCCTGCCATGAGCATTGTGGGTTGGCTTTTCTGTCAGTCAGAACTCTTGGTTGCACATGACAGCGCCCCTCAAATAGGTTTAAGCAACAAAAACAGAGTGAGAGAGAGAAAGAGCAAACAGTGCATGTGTTTTGGGGGGAGTTGTGGGCTGATATAAGTGCAGAGCTCAAGCTATTGGCTTCAGGCTCAGCTGGATCCACGCCCTCCAGACCCAGGGACTCAGCTCTGTTTCTCTGCATTGGCAGAGGTCCCTGGCGCACCCTCCCATGTGGTAACCAAGATGGCCCCCTGTAAGTGGTATGTGCCACCCCTTCTCCGTGTTGTCCTAAAGGCACAAAGCTGTCATGGTAGAAAGGCAGGCGGGGGCCCAGCAAGTCTTTCCCAGTGTGGGATTGAGGGAGGGGCCCCATGTGGGTGAGGGAGGGGAGTGAATGAGGGTCAGCTTCTCTGTGTGTTTGTCCCCATACCTGGGCTGGAGCGGGCGGGGGCTGGGATGGTGAGCCCAAGGGCCAGAAAGTGGCCTGTGTGGCAAGGGGGTCCATGAGCTGATCCATCAAGGCAAGTTTTGCCTTGTCAGGAGGGATGAAGTTGCTGGCTAGTCCTCCAGGGTCAGGGGGCCACTGGAAAGTGACCTACGGGGTTGCCCGTGCGTGTCAGAAACCACACCAGCCCATGCTCTGTGGTGAGAGCCACGTTCAGCCTGTCGATGGCAGTGCTGACCCTGGCACAGGGCTGCTGGGGTTAACGCAGCCCTCACTGCAGACCCCCAGGCCAATTTGCTCCTGATTCCAGAGAGAGCACGCCACCTGGCCATGCCGTGTAACCTGGGCCCGCTGCTCTGTGCCTCAGCTCCCTATCTAGAAAGTGAGGGTGATGATAGTCCCTGCCTCACAGGATAAGGAGGTGTTGGAGTCCTGTAAAGATGCTGTGTCAGCACCGGCATGCACTGAGGATCTAGCCAAAGTTCTGGTGTCTGGGGACATTATGATGTGACTTCTCCTGTTCTCTGCCCACAGGTGAGTGAGGATGGTGGGAAGGACGTGACCTGTACTGACCCTTGTCCACCCACCCAGTGGCACAGCCATGCAGAAGCCCAGCGGCCTGAAGCCCCCCGGCCGTGGGGGGAAGCACTCCAGCCCCGTGGGCCGGACGTCCACTGGCTCAGCCTCAGCCTCTGCAGTGGCCACAGCCACCGGCTCCAAAGAAGGTGTGTGGGCCGAAGGTGGTAGGGCGAGAGGGCTGCGTGGGGGGTGCAGTTTGCTGGAGGATCCCCAAAAACATGGGCCACCTTGACCAGCCTGGAGGCCAGGGGTTCACTGGAAGTTCTTCCTTGTGTCTGGCTGTGATCCCTTTGCAAATTAACTGTTGAACAGGCTCCAATGCATGCTTAGTGTGCGTTGCCCCTTTTCATGCTCTCCCAACTCAGGGAGGGGTCCCCACTGTTGTCCACACTTAGAGATGAGGAAGTAGAGGTCCAGAGAGGCCAGCGCCTCGCCTGAGGTCACTTGGCCAGTAGAACACAGCCAGAATTCAATGCCAGCCGCCCCCAGCCTCTCCACCCCCATTCATTCCTTTCCAGGGCCTGAGGTTGTCCTAATGGATCTTCCCAACAGCCTTACGTGCTACACAGACCCCTGCCCTGGGGGGGCAGAGGGCACCTCACAGGAGGCACCAGCCCTGAGGGCAAATAGCTAGAGGGTAGCTATTATTTATTTGCTTTTTCTGATGATAAAGATAAGCCAGCTACTGTGGAATATTTGGAAAGTTTGATGCAGGGGTAAAATTGTGCATATCCCGTACTGGAGGCAGCTTTTCTTATTTTCTGTATATCCTTCTACTTTCTTGCCTATTTGCAATCATGCTGCATATCCAACCTGAAAACATGCTTTTTGGCTGGCCGGTTAGCTCGGTTGGTTAGAGCGTGGTGTTGATAACATCAGGGTCACGGGTTCAGATCCGCTTACTGCCTGGCTGCCAAAAAAAAAAAGAAAAAGAATACCTTTTTTTTGCCTTTTAGTTAATGTGTTCCAGTGCATTTTTTCATGTCACTACAAACTTCACACGCCCATCATTTTTACTGGCTATGAAATATTCTCTTCATTCAACAAGTGTAAGTGAAGGACCTGCTTTGTTGACACAGTCCTCTCCTGGAGCTCACTCTGGGTAAAACCTGCTGTGGTCCTGGCCCTCATGGGGCTCCCAGTCTGAGGGGAACTCTGAGTGTGATGGGATCCCATGACGGGGGCCTGACTGGGTCTGGGACGTCAGCAGAGGCTTCCTTAGAGAGGGGACTCGGGAGCTAAGGTCCGGAGGGGAACAGTTCACTTAGTGAAGAGGGGAGGGTCTTCCAGGCAGAGGCAGATGCGGGTGGGTGGGGTGGGGGTGGCTCGGGGTTGTGCGGGGAATTTCATTTTCATCCTAATAAGTGGGGAGTTGCTGGGGGGTTTTAAACTGAGAGGAGTATGGTAGAAGGAATTAGAAACGTTTTCTTACTCATTCTCTTTAGTTGGAAATTGTGATTGTTTCTTATTTTTCACTTTGATAAATAATGCTGTGATAAACATCTTTGGGCACAAATCCTTGCTTTGATTACACTCCTGCCAGCAAGGTAGGCCACTGTTCATGCCATCTGATTGGCATGAAAGTTTGGAGAGACCAAAGACAGCCAGAAGCCAGACTGGACAATCTGGGCCCTGGGTAGGGGTCAAGGAAAGATAGAGCCAAAGGTAGGGCAGTTGGCAGACCTACACAGGCAGGCCCTGCCAAGCACAGCCTCGTTTGAAGGCCCAGGCTCCCCTTCCAAGGTGGCCAATCCTCCTGTACTCGTGGGAGGCATTCTAACAATGAGAAGAAGCCAGGCAAGAGAAAATGGGGTGGGGGTGGGGCATCGCAGGTGATGCAAAGGCCCTGAGGCAGGACTGAATTTGGTGTGTTAAGAAGGAGAAAGAAGACAAGTCTGGGCAGAGGGGAGTGTGAAAAGAAGGTGGGGAGGGTGGCCGAGGCAGATCCGGAAGGGCAGGGCCTTCGGGTGTCAGTGTGCTGAGAGCTGTTGTTGTGGGACATTAGCAGAGGAGGGTCCTTTCTCATGTCCCTTGTGCTGGCGTGTGGAGAGTGGGTTGTGAGGGTTAGAATGGCAGTAGGGGGACCCATGAGGAGGCATGTGGTCATCTGGGTGAAGGCGTCTGTGATCACTGCCAGGCTGTGGGAGGCCAAGGGGCTCATGAGTGGGTTATCAGGGAAGACTTCCTGGAAGAAGCCTGAATGAGCTTGGCCTTGAGGATGGGGGTTGTAAGCGTGAAGAGGAGGAGGAGGAAGGACCTGCAGGCAGTGGGGGAAGAGCATGGACAGAAGCACCAGGTGGCTGAGCTTGGTCCAGTGGGGGTGGGGTTGTGTAGCCAGTGGCTGGAGAAGGGCACCAGCCAGGCCTGACCCTGAGGTTGGGGCATGACCTTCAGTGAGAAAGCCCTGTGGCACCTTTTGGGTTCTTTCTTCATTGCTCCCTCCCTGATCAAGAGAGGCCCAGATTCTGGCTCTGATCTAGTTCTGCTGCCCACTCTGACCCCTACCCCTGCTGTGTGACCCTGGGAGAGTTACTTAACCTCTCTGAGCCACAAATGGGATAACATCTCCCTGATAGATCAAGTGAGTTAATGCATGTGATGTACCCGCGGATACAAAACTCATTAAAGATTCGTTTCTTTTCCTTTCACCCATTCGTAATCTCAGTACAGAAAAATTTGAAGGGGCCGGCCCGGTGGCGCATTGCTACAGTGCGCCGCTTGGGAGTGCGGCAACGCTCCCGCCGAGGGTTCGGATCCCACATACAGACCGGCCGCTCACTGGCTGAGCAAGGTGCGGGTGCAACCCCGAGGGTTGCTATCCCATTGCCGGTCCCGGTCCGGTACGGGCGCAACACTGAGGGTTGCGATCTGTTGCCAGTCCTGGTCCGGTACGGGCGCACGTTGCCAGTCCTGGTCCGGTATGGGCGCAACACTGAGGGTTGCGATTCGTTGCCGGTCACGAAAAAAGACAAAAAAAGGAAAAAAAAAAAAAAGAAAAATTTGAAGATGATAGCAGAAGAGATGTCCATTACCCCTTAACCACTTAACCTGATCACAAGCTTCACTGTGATATGTTTCCTTCTGGTCTTATTGCTCAGGTTGTTGTTTTAAACAGTTTAATCCTGGGTTGTACCCAGTTTGCATCTCACCTTTCACGTTTTATTGTGTTCCATGGGAAGCGTCTCCCTGTGCTGCCACAGCACTGTCAGCAGGGCTGTTCTGGAGAGAGGAGGCCTCACTCCCTCTGTGAGTGCCCTCCCCGCCATTGATTGGGAGCCACACCCCTGTGCCTGGCATTGGGGACAATGGCCACAAAAGGCTGCAGCTGGGCCTGGTGCCTTCCCTCCCACACTGGCACCCACTACTGCCTTTGCAGGTCACAGCCAGACACCCAGACCGGGGAGGGGTGGTAAGCCTGGTGCAGTTGGCCGAGGCTGCAAAACCCAGTTAGAGGGAAGGGAGAATTCTATCGCCCAGGGCTGCTTTTGTTCCTGCTGCAGATGGAAGCATCAGGGGGAATGGTCCCCCTACTCCTGTTGGCCTTTTGGGTTCCCTCACCTACCCATGGAACGGGCCATCTGTTCTCTGATGTGCTGGGGTTGCCCGGCCCCCCCATCAGAGGCTGGGATCATGTGTGAAGGGCATCAGGGTACCTCAGGATGGTCTGGCGGTGGTTGTGGGGGAGGGGGTATCAGCTGGAGGCTGCTCTAGGACTCAGGACAGTGGCTGCATCCCAAAGCATGAGCTCAGCCCTGGGCAGAGGATCTGGCCAGGGGACAGGGCCTGGACTGATGCCCTCACCTCCTGCCTTGTGATGATGGGGGATCTCTGTCAGTCCCCAGTGCTGTGACACACAGGGAGCAGCAGGGACAAGGGGGACTTTGAGGGGGCTCTCACACCAGGACGTGGCCCAGGGCTGGAAGGGAGAGGTGGTCAGAGTAGGAGCAGGAGCGGTAGGCTGGCGTGGGGCCACCTGCAGACAAAGGCCTGGCTGGAGCAGCGTGCTCGGGGCAGCCCAGCCCAGCAGATGGAGCACACTGGAGGCCACTGCAGATTGGGTGTCAGGGAAGGCCTTGCTTAGGCAGCAACATTGGTGTGAAGAGCTGAGTGGCCAGCAGGAACAAACCCAGCTGCGGTGAGGGAGCATCCAGGCAGAGGGAACAGTGGTCACAGTGGCCCTGAGGCTTGGGGAGTCTGAGGACTGCAAAGCCAGCTAGAGTGGGCAGGGGAGTGTGGCGAAGGGACAAGGGCGGGAGCAGGGCCCGATCGGGAGTGGGGCGTGTGGCTCCGCAGCCTGGGCTTTTGCTGTGTGTGTTAGGCCTGAGGCAGGAGAAGGGCTTCAGGCCTTCAGGCTGGCAGCCCGGGGTGTGGCCCTTCCTTTGCGTTGGGAGCAGCCTGTGGTGGTCAGGCAGGATCTGACACTGCCCTGCTTCCTGGGAGAGAAGGGACCCAGGCAGGGTGTGAATGACAGGCCCAGCCCTTCCCCCAGGTCTGGTTCCGAGCTCAGGTGGGAGCAGGCCACAGGCCTTGCTGTGGATGAGGTGTCCCTCCTGGCCCCCAAAAGAAGGGCTGGGCCATAGTGACCTGTCTGAGGACTTGTGGGGTTGCTGAGTGAAGAGGGGCAGGCCACATTCCGCTGTCGAGCTCCCTCTGCCCCTGTCCCTTGGTCAGGGCAGGCAGGTCCTTGAAGGGCCCCTCTCATCCCTCGCACTGTGATCCACCCCTTGAGATGTCCCATTTGAGATGGATGGTGTTTGACACACACCGTGTCACAAGCAGGCTCTGCAGCAGGCATCCATCACACTCCTGTCACATTAACAACTCAGGGAGGTAGCTATTCCATTTTCAAGATGAGACAACTGAGGCTTATAGCTCTCAGCCGCGTTGCCCAGAGTTAAGGGCCAGGGCTGGAACTGAGGCTTACATTGGGCTGGGTCAAAAGTGGTCTCAGGCACTGGCATCCGCTGCCCCCTACTAGGGGGACCCCAGACCAGGCTCAGCTCTCCACACTCAGCTCACCTGGGCAGGTGGGCAGGGGAGGAGGAGCTGTCTGTTCCGTTAGGTTGGTTACAACTGTCCCCAAACATTCCGACAACCTTGCCTCATGCTGGGGGCCTAGGAGGTTGAGGACAAGTGAGTGTGGGAGTTCCCCCTCAGACAGGGAGCTGGGCCACTTGGGGCAGGGTTCATCTCCTGAATGTTGCCCCCACCGAGGGCTTGCACAGGACTGAGCCCAGAGTGGTTCAATTCTGGTTCACTGAGCTTGGGTGCCTTTGCACCCAGTGGGGCCCACAGGTGCAGCAGCTGACCCCTAACCCCACAACTCCCTCCTGAGCCTCCCTGGCCCTGGGAGGGCAGCTGGGGTCATCCCCATCCTAAGTGACTTGTCCCAGATGCTGCACAAACCTGGGGAGGAGAGGGACCCTTGCGGCCCTTGCTTCCGTCAGTAAGCCCTGGCCCCAGGCGGTGTTCATCCCTTCAAGGTCAAGTTCTCCAGCTCTTCTCCACTAACCACATCCTAAATTTTAATGGCGTCAGGACAGGGAAGCCAAGCCCAGCTCTTCTGTGGCTCGGTGGCGGGGGCAGGGCTGCCTCTTAAAGCTCCTGATGTTGTCCGGCATCGATTCGGGGTGCGGGACCTGGCTGCCAGCGCCTGCCTGCCCGGTGGCCTGGCTGCTCGGGGATTCTCTATGGGGAGCTGGCTCTGTTCTTTCCAGGGTAAGTGAGCCCCCTCTGTTGCTCTGCCCTGGGTTCCCCAGCTGAGTCTGCCGGGGGGGGGGGGGGGGGGGGGGGGGGGG
>NW_007726742.1:117842-124467 GCF_000696425.1 Galeopterus variegatus
GGGGGGGGGGGGGGGGGGGGGGGGGGGGTGTTTGTTATACTGATTTGGGAGTAGGGGAAATGGATGGAAGGGGGCTTCTGAGTTCCGTGTGGCTCAGGAAGGATGCTGAGCAGTCTTTGGGACTTGGGCCACCCAGTGTGGGCTGGTGGAAGGTCCCTACTTCAGGGGTGGATGGTGCAGAGGCAGCGTAGCTGGGGGGATGCCCAGACTGTGGTGGCTGTGGGGGATGGGTGAGCTTCAGGGGCCCTGCCTCGGTCAGGTGGGCTCAGAGCAGTGCACTTCCCCTCCCTGGAGGCCATATCGACAGGCTCTGCCAGAAGGACCGACTGGAGGGTGGATTGGGAAGGGGGGCTCCCGGCAGGAAAGCTGGCTACCTTGAGTGATGCCGTGGAGACCCCATCCCTTCTTTCATGACCTCTGCCTTTGAGCACCTTCTAGGCAGAGGAGGGGGCTTAGGACAGAAAGCTGTTTGGGGTTTGTGGGGCATTTATGCGTGTTCCTTTGGGCCCCCAGGGAGGAGAAGTCAGGTGTGTGACCAGTCTGCATTTCAGCCCAGATCCAGGGCTCCAGGGGATGGAGAGGGTAGTCGGTGTGGAGCCACATCCCAGGGCTAGTGTTCTAGGCGGGGCAGGGACACATCCCCCAGCAGCCTGGGAGGCAGGCCGTGCAAAGGGAGGGAGGAGGAGCCCGTGGTGTCAGGAGGGAGGGAGATGCAAGCAGGCTGCTCGGGATGGCTGCTGGATGAGGGTGTTGGAGCAGGCGGAGTTTCTTTAGGTGATACCAAGAGAAGGCTGTACTTAAGGCAGGGCGACCACACTTTGCCTGGGACAACACTAGTTTGTGCTGTGGCCTTGGCATTATGCTAGACCAAGAGCACCTTTCACTCTCAAAGCCGTCTGGGTTTGAACAATGAATCACGGGTTCACCTTATTTACAGCCTCTCCTCGGTGGTCACAGGGCTCATTCGCACATTAAAGGCTCTGAAAAGTTCTGCAGGAAAGTACCCTTAACTTTGTTTAAGCTTCTCAAGCTTATTTGAACTTGGAAGTTAAATTTGTTTTCTTTTTCTTTTTTGGTGGCTGGCGGGTACAGGGATTGTACCTGGACCTTGTTGTTATCGGCACCATACTGTAATATCCTGTGGAATTATGTTCTGTGGAACATGTAGGGAGGTGACCATCTCCTCAAGGGACCAGGTCCCAGCATAGGACAGTCTTCCCTCCGAGGCCATCAGGGCAGAGAGCTGAGTTCATCACACTCCCCAGTTCGTGGTATGTGGTCATTGTGGGTCCCTGCAAGGCTCCTCTTGGTTTTTCCTAATTGATTCCTTTTTTCTTGTTCCCTATTCCCAGCCCCCCCACCCCCATCCCGCTAGGGATTCGTGCCTGTGTGCTGCATGATGTGGGGACACTTTTGAACTCTGCTGTCTCCTCAAACATCACATCATAAACATTTTCCCATGTAACCTGGGAAAAATTCTTTCTGAAGCGTGCTTAATAATCTGAATGACTTAACCATAATCTATGTAACTGCTCCCCTGTTTGGGGGTGCTTAGATTCAGGTTTTTATTTTTGTGAAAGACGAGATAGTGAGTCAGTCTTTTTCTTTTTGAATTATTGCCTTGGGAAATGGGCCAAACATGACATTTCTTTTGTTTTATTTTTCCTTTTAAAAAGTAGTATATTTCTGGGCCGGCCCGGTGGCGCACTGGAGAGTGTGCTGCTTGGGAGCGCGGCGGCGCTCCCGCCGAGGGTTTGGATCCCATGTGGTGACCGGTTCCCGCTCACTGGCTGAGCGCGGTGCGGGTGTGACACCGAGGGTTGCGATCCCGTACCGGTCAGTAAAAAAGACAAAAAGGAAAAAAAAAAAGTAGTATAGTATATTTCTTCTCTATTACATTTTATTCCCTCCACCGAGGGTTGCGATCCCGTACCGGTCAGTAAAAAAGACAAAAAGGAAAAAAAAAAAAGTAGTATAGTATATTTCTTCTCTATTACATTTTATTCCCTTGATTACTTTTATTACATGGGCTTATCATAAAAGTCAAAGGTTAACATAAAAAGCGATCCCTATTTCAAGAGTTAAAATGAGTTGGGGGGAGTGATGACGGGATTGGGCTTGCTGTTCTGATGGCCATGTAGGAGGGGCTGAATTGGAGAGGCAGAGACTGGAGGCTGGGTCACCTTCCTGGAAGCTGCCTTGCAGGCAGGGTGTGACACCTTGGGGGGGGGGGGCTCTGACACCCTAGAGGGAGGCATGGAGGCATGGAGGCATGGATTTAGGAGTTATTTATTCTAAAGAAATAAAACGGGCTGGCTGATTCATTCACTAGGTAGAGTATGTTGCTGATAACACCAAGGTGAAGGTTTCAGATCCCCATGCTGGCCAGCTGCCAAAAAAATAAAAATAAGTAAATAAATAATTAAAACCTATAGATCTTGGTGAGTAAGTGGATTGAAAGGAAGGGTGAGGGAAAGAGCTGTGAGGGTTTGTGGCCTGAGTGTGCGGGTGGGTGGTAGGGCCTCCTGAGATGGGGAGGTCGGAGGAGGAGCTTTTGGAGGGGGTGAGGAAGGGAGTCACTTTGCTCTGGGAATACCCAGAGTGAGGTAGCGCCGGATGGGCAGGTCTGGTGGCTGGGGACGTGACCTGGACTGGAGAGAACGATTGGGGACCAGCTTCATTCTGCATCTCCTGGATCATCTGCATCTTCTACAAGGAGAACTTATTCATCTTAAAGAAGAAATGTGGCAGCCTAGGCAGTAGCTAAAGCTGCAGGAGTGGGTTAGATTATGGGGTGCGCAGAGTAGATCGGGGTTCCCCAGCTACAGGTGCTGCCCTCCTGCCCCCTCCCTGCGTTGGAGACAGGTCAGGGACCTGGTGCTTCTCTGTCTCTCTTCCTGTCTCACGTTCATGGGGTCTGTAGAGGATTTAGGTGGGTTTCAGATGGGTGTTGGCATGATGGGACCAGCAGTGTGCTGGAGCTGTCCCAGGCTGCTCACAAGAACCAGTTGTGAACATGTCGGGAATTTTGCAAGCCAGGTGTTAAACATAGCCATTATTTTAAAAATCAGATTGTATGAATTTACAGTTAAACGAATTATATTAAAAACATAGGTGATTAAATATTCAAAACCCATGGTTTCTAGTAGTATTTACTACTTATACTTCTACTGTTTTACTACTGGTAGAATAATACTATTTACTACTAGTAAGATTTTATAGTATCAGTGTTCGTGAGGTTATTTACTCTTTGGTGGGAATACTATGTAATTTCTTCCCATCTTCGTGCTCAGTGACGTCATGCTGGCAGCTTGAAATTGGCCATGGTGGGAGAATTTATACCACAGGAACTGGCAGATGCTACAAATCAGAGTTCTGTTGTTTTTTCCCTCCCACAGAGCTAGTTGTTAAGCCCTTACCCGCACACCACTGGCCCCACACATGGGTGGAGAGAGGAGTGGACAGGGATGGAGGACCACCAGGGGGCAGGGGTGGGGGAGGCAGAGAGGCCCTGGTCCTGCCACCGTGGAGCAGGGAGCCTCGATAGGAGAGCCGTCACCACTGCAGTGGTGGGGAGGAGGCCGTGGTGTCCTCAGCATGAGCGGTGTCCACAGTGGCAGGGGTCAGGAGCGGAGGTCAGAGAGGGTCTAGGAAGCAGATTCTCATCAGTGGACGGAGCTGCTTCCTTCTAGATGCCTCCTGATGGAACAGTCCCCACTGCGAGAAGAGCAAGGGACCAAGTGATATCTAAATATGGTACCACGTGTGCTTTTTTTAAGTACACAGTATATATATATATATATTATATATCTGTTATATATATTATATATCTATTATATATATATATATATATATGTATATATGCACGCACATGCGCAGAACGAAGCCTGGAAGAGCGAACTCCAAGATGCTAACCATGGCTGTGTTTGTATAATGCTGCTTTACTTTTAAAAAATCGATAACCTGTGCCTTATAATTTTTCTGCAATGGACATGAAGGATCTGTGAATAAACATTTAATCAGAAGGAAAAAAGCTTGTTGTTGGACTCCAAAGTCCAGTGTTCAATCCCTGTGCTGGCCAGCCACCAAAAAAAAAAAAAGGCTCATTGTTGGGAAGGAGAGCGGTGAGTGGTGGCGGTGAGGGGGGTGCAGTGGGGGAAGCTGTTGTTTGGTGGGGGGCAGTCCCAGAGGAGAAGAAAGAGGGATGGGTTCACATCTAATGAGGGGATTCTTAGCTTTCCTCCAGAAATGCCAGGGAAACAGGTAGGACCAGGGAGGTGCCCAGGTGGAAGGAAGACCAGGTGAACAGAAGCCTCCTGGAGTGAGCAGCGGGAAGGACTCCTGGGAGCCTGTGCTGGGCAGGGGCACCCTTCAGATTGGGCTGAGTGCCTGTGCCCTGCAGGGTGCCGGAGACAGACACCACTCTCCTGAGCTTGCATTTATGTCGGGGAGGCAGACGTAGATGGGGAAAGATAGAAATCTCTGGAAGAATAAAGCAGAGTAAGGAGGCAGCGGTGAGGGGAGTGTGCCGAATCTGAGATAAAGCAGTCAGGGAAGGCTTCTTTGAGGAGGTGAGGGAGCGCTTAGCTGTGTGAGTCTCTGGGGCAAGAGCTTCTGGGAGGCACCCCCAGCCCCATTGGAGGCTGAGCCTTCCCTCTCTGACCCTGGCCCCTTCCAGAGTTATGCATGTGGCGTGGGAAGTTAAATCAAAGCTGCCTGTCCTGTTTGCTCCACCCCCAGCCCCGTCCCCTTGCTGGGCCCTCCTTTGGCCACACTTGTCCCAGTGTCTGATACAGGGTCTGGCACCTAGTGCATGCTTGGTGAGTGGGGTCCCTGCTGGCTGAGACTTGGCATGTATGGAAAAAGTCTGTCCCCACTTCCCTGGGCAGGGTGGAGGGGAGAACGTGTTCTGGTCTGGGCATCTGCATTAGCCCTCCACCCGCTATGGGACCAGGCCACCAGCTGTCGCCACTCTGCACCATGTCCTTTAACCCTTTTCATCAAAGTTGTGCTTTGAAGTTGAAATCCGCAGTACATTCCATTGTGCCTTTTGTCTGGGCTAGAATCGCTGTCTAGGGAAGGGATAAACTGCTCGTGTCTGTGTCGACGGCTGGGCTGGCAGTCAGTCAGCAGGGTCCTCTGCTTCCATGGGGGTTTGCTGAGCCACTGCAGCTCTGAGCAGAATAGGGGAAGCTGAGGAAGGTGAGGCCCAGGCCTTGCCCTCACAGAGCTTCCAGACAGCCTGTGAGGGCGGGCGCTAAGGGAGCCAGCCCATCAGTCAGGTCTCCATAGCTCTGCAGGACACACACCTCCCCTGGGAGAAGAGGTGGGACACACAGAATGTGAGTGCCCAGCAGGACCCTAGCTATTTCCGACCTAGCCCTTTGTTGTCTTGTGGGGAAACTGAGGCATGGATTTGAGAAGGGGCTTGGCCAGGCCTAGCTACTGTGTTGCTAATGACTCCCCTGGGGTTTTCCTGTGCTTTCCTGGCCTCGGGCATCTGAAAACTTCCCAGTGTGAGTGGGGAATTTGGGGAGGATCTCCTCCCTGTGAGGCTGGGGCAGCCGAGGGCACCTCTGCACAGAAGAAAAATAAAGCAGAGCAACTATGGGGGTTGCCACTGGCTCGTGACCTGGATTTCAGCAGCTGTTGAAACAGCTGGTCCCTGGGCCTGTGTCTCCTGGAAGGGATGGGGGTCAGGGAGAGGAGATTACCTGAGGGTCTGCATGGTCTGGGACAGCTGGAGAAGAGGACAGCTGAGCAGGCAGCTTCTTGCCAAGAATAGCTATGCTGGGTCCCCCTCAACGTAGGAAACCTTCTCTGTGCTCTAAGCAAAGAGGACAGGTAGAGACAGGCTGTCACCTGGCATCACAGAACCCCTCTGCCCAGGAGAGTGCTCTAGAAAGGGGGATGAGAAGGGAGCTAACATCTGCCAAGGACTGCGTAGTCAAGGGGGAGGGCTCCAGCCGACCGGGTGACCTTGGGCACGTGTCCTAACCTCTGTTTCCTAATCTACAAGGTAAAAATATAATGTATAAAAAGTGCCTCATTTGTTGGGGGCATGCAGTCGGCAGTTCATAAACGGCAGATGCTGTTTTAATAATAACACTAACATTTGTTGACAGTGACAGGACACACAAGCTCCTTGGGCATTGTTATGAGGGGCTGGGGGCTGGGGCACTGTCATATAATTTGTAGCTTCCTCCCTCTGCAGCTGCTTTTCTGACTAGCTTTTCCTAAGGAAGGGGCCATCTGACCTGGTGAGAGGAGTTGTGAGCCGTGTGTGTGTGTGTGTGTGTGTGTGTGTGTGTGTCTCTGTGTGTGTCTCTGTGTGTGTGTGTCAGTGTGTCTCCGTGTGTGTGTGTGCGTGCGTGCGTGTGCGTGTGTGTGTCAGTGTGTCTGGGTGTGTCTCCGTGTGTGTGTGCATGCGCGCGTGCGTGCGTGTGTGTGTCAGTGTGTCTGGGTGTGTCTCCGTGTGTGTGTGTGCGTGCGTGCGTGTGCGTGTGTGTCAGTGTGTCTGGGTGTGTCTCCGTGTGCGTGCGTGCGTGCGTGCGTGTGCGTGCGTGTGTGTGTGCGTCTGTGTGTGTGGTTTCCTAGTTCCCATTACTGACATGGTCCCAGCAGA
>NW_007726742.1:124903-144867 GCF_000696425.1 Galeopterus variegatus
CTGGGTGTGTCTCCGTGTGTGTGCATGCGCGCGTGCGTGCGTGTGTGTGTCAGTGTGTCTGGGTGTGTCTCCGTGTGTGTGTGTGCGTGCGTGCGTGTGCGTGTGTGTGTCAGTGTGTCTGGGTGTGTCTCCGTGTGTGCGCGCGTGCGTGCGTGTGCGTGCGTGTGTGTGTGTGTGCGTCTGTGTGTGTGGTTTCCTAGTTCCCATTACTGACATGGTCCCAGCAGAAGCTATTTGTCATACAAGATTGTCCTAAATCGGGACCATGGACTCCCGGGGGCTCGCCCGGGTGCAGGAATCTAGTATGTTGAGTTCTGTGAGAGCTGGCTGCTTACCCTCGGGGTTTAACAACTGCAGGACTCCTCCACTTCCCTCGTTTTACTGAGGGGTAGAGCGACTTGCCCAGGGTCACCAGAACCTGCCTGGAAGTCCTTCTTCCAACTCCTGAGCCTTCTGTGTTTTTAAATTTTTTTGAACCCCGCAGTGTGAGCACACATCATTCTCATCAAAATAACAGTAATAGTCAGCATTTTTTGTTAACTAGTACGGGCCAGGTACTGTCCCAAGCACTTTATGCTGTGTTCTCAGAACAACCCTAGGACAAAGGTATAGAAGAGGAAACTGAGGCTTCAAGGCGTTAAGTAACCTGCAGCCTGGAGTGGGAGGAGCTGGGGTCCAGCTCAGGATTGTTGGCTCCAGAGCCTGCTTCAACAGCTGCCAAGGCCTCTGCCTCCTGGGTTTTTAGTGGTGGAGAAGACCCTCTGGTGTCTGCAGCCCAGGGCCCCACCAAGGGTTCTTCTCAAAATAGGAGACAGAAGGGGACATCCTTATGCAGGAAAGGGTAAAAGCTGAGTTTGTTCTCTGCTTGTAGGGAGCTGTAGGGTTTGGTCAGATTCTGGGAAATGAGTGCCTTCAGAGGAGTACGGGATTTGGGGTGATTGTAGTGTGGGGCTTGGCATGGCAGGTGCTTGGTACACATGAATCAAAGTGCTCTGCACCAAGAGCCAGAGGCCTTGACCAGAGCATGGCTCTGCTGCCCACCATCTGGGAGCCCAGGTATATCTCCTGGCATCTCTGAGCCTCAGTTTCTTCATCTGTAAAATGGGTACAGATGAGGATCAGATGAGCTACTGTATGTCAGGCTCTTAGCACAGAGCATCAATATAAGGGTGTGATTTCTGTGCTGTTAATGAAGTCCAGGAGCCCAGCTGACAAGCAGGAGGTAGCCCTCCCTGCAGTCAGGGCCTCCAAGCTGGCTGCCCAAGCCCTGGTGGCCACACGCTTCCCACCGCAGCTGTCAGTGCCCCCAGAGGGAGAACCTCATGCTGGCCACCCTGAGGCTCTATCCTTGCGAGTTGGCTTCCAGCCCTGGAGAGCAACAGTTTGATGGGGCCCTTGAGAGGGCATCTGGCCAGGCTTGTGGCCCAGGGACTGCTACTGGGAGCCGCTGCCCTGCGGCTTCTCCACTGGCTGCCTGTGGAAAGGGCCAGAAACAGGCAACTCTGAGGGGGGCATGCATCACCATTAGAGTTTCACGGGCCCATCAGCTCGTGGGGCAGAGGATTCTCTGCCTGACGCTTGGTCTGGCAGGAAGGGGCCCAGCCTCAAGGCTGAGGTGCAGGTGGGCAGGCAGCCCAGGACAGGGAATGAATGGGGCAGAGGGGCAAACAGACGGCACAGGAGAACCCAGCGTGATGGGGCCCAGGACCCTAGTGGTTCAGCGAGTTGGGAGGGACCAGACAATGAGCCACAGTGGCTCAAGCCCTGCTTTGTTGTTTCCTGAGTGACCTTGAACGAGCTGCTTCCCATCCTTCTGCATCTGTAGCTCGTGGAGCCCAGACCTGGGAGGCAGGCCTCCTCCCTGGGTTTGAGTCCTGTTACTGCTGTGTGACCTTGGGCAAGGCTCTTGCCTCTCTGAGCCTCAGGGTCATTCTCCCTATTAGGAGGGGATGGATCAGGAGACCCTAAGGCCAGTTCAGGCCAGAAAGCACAGAGTTCAGTCCCGGGAGGGAGGAAGAGGGTTTCCTGGCTCCTTTCTTGCCCCAAGATGCCTGTGGGTGTGTCTGTTTCTGCTGTCAAGGAACAGGTTTGGAACCTTTTGTGGGGCCTGGAGCTGTCTGGGGAAGAGGATGGTGGTCACAGAGACCACTGCCACACCATCTGGGTCCCACATAGGGGCCGTGATCTTGGGTGAACAGCTGAGGGCTTGAGCCTACTGGAGTGAAGAGGTGGTAACTTGTAATCCTTGAGAATGGGTTTATTCCTGGCCCTGGATCTTGAGTGACCATGGGTGGCTGAAAAGCTGTTGCTTCTGAGGAATCACTTTCCTGAGCTTTTAGTCCTTAGAGCCTTCCAGAGTGGCTGGAAGAGTAGGGAGAGACCCGGGGATGCCTGAGGCCCAAGAGGAATGAGACCTGCTCAGGGCCAGTCTCCCAGCCACGTCTGCTTCAGTTTTCCCATCAGTGGACCAGCACTGGCACCTCCCAGCTTAGGCTCTGGGTTCCTGGGGCGGCCGCCGGGGGTGCAGCTCCCACACCAATCCTAACTGTGGCCTCTCTCTCTGCTCCACAGGCTCCCCCCTGCACAAGCAGGCGTCAGGCCCCTCCTCCTCCGCAGCCACTGCTGCTGCCCCCGAGAAGCCAGGCTTGAAGGCAGCTGAAGTGGGCGATGACTTCCTGGGGGACTTCGTGGTGGGCGAGCGGGTTTGGGTGAATGGCGTGAAGCCAGGCGTGGTGCAGTACCTGGGTGAGACGCAGTTCGCACCGGGCCAATGGGCGGGCGTGGTGCTGGACGAACCGGTGGGCAAGAACGACGGCGCGGTGGGTGGCGTGCGTTACTTCGAGTGCCCGGCACTGCAGGGGATCTTCACGCGGCCCTCCAAGCTCAGCCGCCAGCCCACAGCCGAGGGCTCGGGCAGTGACGCCCACTCAGTGGAGTCGCTGACTGCCCAGAATCTGTCACTGCACTCGGGCACGGCCACGCCACCGCTGACCAGCCGTGTCATCCCACTGCGGGAGAGTGTCCTCAACAGCGCTGTCAAGACAGGCAATGAGTCTGGCTCCAACCTCTCCGACAGCGGCTCTGTGAAGCGGGGCGACAAGGACCTGCGCCTGGGAGACCGCGTGCTGGTGAGTGCCATGGCACTGGGTTTGGGGCCCGGCCTCCCTTCCCTCCACCACCACACCCCACATGGTAAGCTGGACCTGGGGGCTGGACTGGGAGGGGGCTTGATGGGGGCTTGGACAGGGTCTGGGCTAGAGCACGTGCTCCTCATCAGAACCACACAGAGTGACAAGGGAGATAGGTAAAGTGAACTCTGGAGGCTGTTGCTGTGTGACCCTGGGCAAGTGTCTTAACCTTTCTGGGCCTCAGTCTTCCTTCCTATAAAAAGAGAATTTTAATAGCACCTCACTCATAGGTCGAAATGTGTTAATATGTGTTATGCATTTAGACAATGCCTGATACTTAGTAAGTGTCCCAAAATATTGGCTGTTGTTGATTGTATCCATTGATCCAGCCCACTAATGTGGATGTGTTAAGCATGTACTGGAAAAGGCTGGGGGCTGGAGCTCTTCAGACCCCTGGCCCAGGGTCAGGTGGTGCAGACACCTAATCAGCTGTAACCTGAGTGATTGGTGTTATTGAGGCCAAGAGAACTGGGTCACTGGAGCTGAAGGCTTTCTGCCAGTGCCCCTCTTTTTTCGTGTTCCCAGCCATTGGGGCCAGGTTGGATAGGGCACAGTGACCCCCAAGTCCTTCTGAGTCTGGTCTCATCCTTCTGCAGTCTGAACACAGTGGTATTCCCTGAACACCTGCAATGGACTGGGCCTGGGCCGGGGGTGCCCAGATGGCCAGGACAGAGTCATGTTCTGCCATGCCAAACCTCATGGCTGAGGTGGTCATGCACTGATGCTCCCCTCCAAGAACCACAGTGTTAGGAAGGGGAGACACAGCACACAGGAAGTCTCCGGAGGTGTGTGGTGGGCCTGGGGTGTGAGCAGACAATGGGAGGCAGTCAGTCGGGGGAGGCAGAGGTCCCTGTGTCCAAGCAGTGAGGCTTCCTGGGGGAGAGTGGGGAATTGCCTCCCCAAGGGCGAGAGCACATGCCTGGAACTCCAGGGCTGAGTGGGCAAGAGTGGGAGGAGTCTGGGGATTCCAAAGAGTACTGCTGCCTGGGATCCTCCTTCCCTGCTCTGAGAGCCCTGGTGCTCTGAGAGCCTGTCATGGAGGCCTGACCTAGTAGGGGGCTGCCCTGAGGAATGGTGTTAGGGCTGAGCCTGGGAAATGGCCTGGCATTGACTGGTGATGTGGGGCAGGAGCATCAGGCTGGACAGAGACCTGTGGCCGGCGAGACCAGAGGAACTGAGAGAAGAGCAGAGAGGCCAGGTGAGTAGTGAGGGCAGTCAGTGCAGGATTATACCCAAGAGGCTGCCTGGTGACCCGACCCCATAGGGCCAGGGTCCCAGGGGCTGAGGCTTTGCTCTAAGAGCAGAGGGGGCTGCGGAAGACCCTGTTCAGCGGTGTGAGTAGATTCACATTTTAGTGCCTCATGCTTGCTGCTTGGATCCAAGGAGGCAAGAGTGGAGCAGGGAGGTGTCAGGAGGCCACCATGACAGCGCTCAGGAAGGAGGCTGGGCTCGTGGTCCCTGCGTCTTCCTGTCCAGGGGGCTTGTTTCAAGGCTGTCACACTGCCCTTCTTACTGTGGCTCCCAGGGAAGCCAGCCCCAGCCTACAGGACCCAGACACGTGGCTTAGAGAGACATCAAGCTGTCCTTTAGGATGTCTGGGGGTCTCAGGGCACCCGCTGGCCATGGCCACTGCAGGCAAATCAGGCCCCGGACTGTGCCCTTCTCTGCTACTCCCAAGTTGTGTGACACTGGGTGGGTCACGTACTAAGCCTCACCCTCATCCATTCATTCACCATGGGTCCACTCAGCAAGGTGGTAGCAGTACAGCGCGCTTGTGATGCTTTCGCTAGGTGCATTAAGAGAATGACTACTCGGTCCACCAAAGGCTGTGGCTATGCAAGTCCTGGCTAGTGCCTGGGAGTGCGTCCTGCCACCACTTTGGGCTGGGAAGTGGAGGTTCTGGGGGTGATTGGCCAGCCCTGGTAGGCCCGTAGGTTGGGGAGCGGGGAGATTTGACCCCAGTTTTATCCTGCCTGGAGCTCCCCTTGCACCTGCTCCCCCTCCAGGGAGTGGGAACTTCTGTACATCTCTCTCTCAGGGTGTCCATTGCCCAGGAGCTTGGCATGTGGGGGAGGGGCACTCAAGCTGGCATGGGGTGGGCAGTGCCACTGCTCTAGAAGTGTTTGCCAGGCCTTGCCCGTCAGCAGTGCTGGCAGCAGTGAGGGGTACGGGCTTCCCAGCCTGCTGGTGGGCTGCATCCTACGGTTGCAACACTGCTTCCTTAAGGTGTCCCCACACTGGGCACTGTGCCCCGCACTTCCTGGGCCTTGTCTGTTTGGGTCCTCCCCACTGCCTTATGAGGTGGGTGTTGTCCCCCCATGTTACACACGAGGAGCCTGGGCTCAGCCCGAAAACAGCCTGCCCTGGGTCACACAGCAAGGAATTTATTCACTCAGCAGCTGTGACTGCCCTTGAAACGGGCGATGCTTGGATTCCGGGTGGAGCAGAACAGAAGAGTCTGAATGAGGGATTTGTCTGCACTGCAAGGCTGGATCCCACAGGCCCCACCGCCAGGATTGGGCTGGCTCGGCTGACCTTTATTGCTTCTCCCATGTGCCTGCCATACACGCCCTCTGACACACCACCTTCTGGCCCTTTAAAAAATTATATTCCCCCTGCCAATAAAGGAAGAGGAAATTTAAAAAAAAATTATATCCTAGACACAGGTGAATGTGGAGGCCTGAACTCAGATAATTTGGGTGGGGGCAACCTTTAGGAAAAATGATACCAAAAAACATTGCCACAAATTTGACAGATCAGAGGATCCTGCAAGTGCGTTGCTAGGGCCCCTCCTAGGGGCTCAGAAGAGTCCATGTGGAGCTCCCTTAGCTTCACCAGCCATAGCCTTGCTTTTGACTTGGGTCAAAGACATGCGTAGTATGGTAGATGGGTCCACCTTCGCTGGTCTGCAAAGACACCTCTGGGTCCCGGCTTCATCTGGGCCTCAAAACTACCCTGTGGGGTCCATGTATTAGCTGGAGGATCATGGGCAAGTTATGTGACCTCTCCGTGCCTCAGTTTCCTCATCTGTAAAGCGGGGATACCAGTTCACCTTCCACATGTGGAGAGCGTCTGGAAGGTGTGTGCCTCTGAGGAAGCTCTATGGATATGTTAGCTGTTGTCAGCTTTAAGCAGTGAAGGGTGAACATTTTCCTCCGTCAAGGAGCCCAGAGTTGGGGAGCCTCCCTGAGGTCGTGCAGCGGCTTGTGTTTGCCTTGTATCCTTGGCCTCATTGCTTTACCGTGAGCTGAGTCCTGTGCCAGGAACGTCACATGCAGATTCCTGTTGCCTCTTCCCAGCAGTCCCAGAGGCACCTCTGGGAGGTTGGGAAGGAGACCTGGAAACCATAGGGAAAAAACAGCTCACCTTCCTGGCATAGTTTTACTTAAATATTGAGAGTTTTGTCACATGCCTGCCTGAGCAAACTTGGCAGAATTTGGGGGTTGGTGTTTGAGGTGCAGCTTGGAGCCAGCTGCTCTGGGTGGCACTCACTTATTACTCTCACGGTCCTGGCAGAGCAGGTGCTGTTCGTTATTCCGTTTCACAGACTGAGGCCCAAGACTCAGACCTGAATTCCCCACAGCACTTAGAGTGGAAGAGGCTGAGCTAGGGTCCAAAAGCCTTCGTCCTGCCCCCCACCCTCCCCAACACCTACACAGATAACCTTTCTGGCCAGGCCTGAAATTCCTCCAGCAGTGCTTGCTCTGCCCCATTTTCTCTTCAAATCCCCCCCCCCACACACATACCCCTTAGCTCTTGAAAAGCTTAGCCTGGGTGCTTTTGGAGTGTCTTGCTCTGGATGAGCACCCAAGGGCCCTGGGTGCACAGTTAGGTGAGGCGACTTGTCCAGGGCCACACAGTCTTTCAGAACACACTTGGCAGAGCTGAGACAGGACCCACACCCGGTGGCACCAGCCTGGTGGGGCCCTGGCACCCCAGGCTCCCTCTCCATTTTCTTCTGCCTGGGGAGGCCCACAACCAATTCAGTCCTGGGCACCCTCCAGGCCCAGGAAGCACATGGGGGCACTTGGCTGCTTGGCCACAGAGGTATGGCTGCCAGGAAGGGCATGAGGTCAGGCGAGGGGGCTCTCTGCAGCAGAGGCAGACCTGAGGGGGCTCCGCAGCAGGGGCAAGGCCTTCCTCGAAGTGGGATCTGAGTGGAGCATCTCCATGTAGGTGAAGTCTCTGTCCCTTTGAGTACTGGCCACAGAAATATCCTGAGGAAAGTGGACCACGAGACCTTTCCAGAACATCGCTGTGTTGCTGGTGCCCTCTCCTAGCACATCCACAAAGCTGGCAGCAGATGCCATCTCAGGCTTGTGGATAGCTCAGAGCACAGCAGCCCACCAGGCAGTCTGGCTGGCCCGTCCCCCTTACAGGCTTAGCATGTTCTCTGCAGGGCTGTGGCCCTTGGCAGCTGGGCTGGGTAGGTGTGGGAATACGTCCTGAGAGATGGGAAATGAGGTTTTCTCTCCACTGACTGTGCCTGGGGCCACTTTCGTACCCCTCTGCTGAGGCCAGAACCCAGCAGGGCCATGTTGAGAAGGGGCAGCAAAGTGGTGGGAAGATGGGCTTGGAGCTGCACAGCTCAGCTCTACACCTTACAGTAGTGTGACCCTGGGCAGGGTACTGAGCCTCAGTGTCTCCATCTTTAAAATGGGGCTAATATTCCCATTTTGTAGGACTGTGAGAGTCTAATAAGGAAGACTGCTGCATGTAGAAGGCCCTCAGGAAATGCTGGTTTCCTTCTCTTGCTCTGGGTCTCATTTCTTTACGCTGGAGCCTTCACGGCTGAGTCTTCACATGAGGCTGGGCTGTTGCTGGGGGGTGGGGTGGAGGAGAAGGGAGGGGGTGGAGAGGAGGAGGCCCAGCCCCATCCAGCCCACCTGGGTACCCCGTCTTCATCTTCAGGTACTGCTGTTGGGGGACAGAGGTGGGGGGCCAGGGGACTAGATCCACCTCTGGCTTCCTCTGTCTGAGACAGGTCTTCTGACTGGATGGCAGTGGGGGGCAGAAGCACCAGCCTTTGGTCCTTCTCCCTGGTCCTGCCTCCCTGGAGGGACAGGGGCAGGGCCTGGGAGGTCAGATCTACTCAGGCTGAGGATCTAGAGCATGTCCCTTTTACTTGAGGTCACAGTGCCGGGAACTCTAGCCTCCAGCAGACTCTCTGTCCGGCCCTCCCCACCCTCTCTTTAAAGTATGTACGTGCCTGGGAGGGTAGATGACTGGCTCCAGACCGACCAGAGGCTGACAGGCCTCTCTGGGGAGTCTGCTCGGCCACTCCTACCTGTTGCTTAGCCTCTCTGAGCCTCAGTTTCCCTTTCTGTCGTATTTCATGCCAACTTCTCTCTCCCAGCATTTCCAGCACCTGTCCCCTCCTTATCATATCCAGCAATGACAGTTCTGTACTTCCTGGGAAAACCCGAGCCAGTCGTCCACCAAACCTGCCAGCACCTGCCCCCTCTGCCTGCCCTGGCCACCCCTCTCAGCATGCCGACAGACAGCCTCCTTGCCTCTTTCTCCCGCTCTGCTCTCCCTGCTCGTCTGCAGCTCAGCGTTCTCGAGCTCCCGCTCTCGCTCTCCTGCTGTAAAAGCAACCCTCCCACCCTGACCCTGAGACTTCCTCCAGCAATTGCCTATTTCTCTGTCCTCCTTTCAGCTAAATCCTTCGAAAGGCCTGTGTGTGGGCGTGGTCTCCACCACTCGTTCTCTCCCATCGTCCGCGTCCGTGGGGGAGGAGAGAAAAAGGGGACACAGGCTGACTCCTGAGTGCCTGGCCTGGTCAGCTGGACACACGGTTGTGCTGTTTACTAAGAAGGGGAGGAGCCGGTCGGGATGGGGTGGGTGGATAAACAACTGTGTTCTGTTTTAGACACTTACGAAAAGATGTACTGAAGTCCTGACCCTTAGCACCCATGACTGTGATCTTATTTGGAAATAAGGTCTTTGTAGATGTAATCATGTTAAAAGGAGGACTTTAGGGTGAGCCCTAATCCAGTACAACTGGTGTCCTATCAGAAGGGAAGAGACACGGAGGCAGACTCACAGGAAGAGGCCATGTGAAAATAGAGGCAGGAGTGGAGTGATGACCAGCTGCGAGCCCGGGAGCACTGAGAACGCAGCCACCATCAGTAGTGAGGAAAAGGCATGGGACAGATTGTTCCCTAGAAGCTTCAAAGAGAGCACAGCCCTGTGACACCTTGAATGTGGCCTAGCCTCCAGAACTGTGAGGGAATGAATTTCTGGTGTTTTAAGCCACCCAGTTGGTGGTACTTGTTACGGCAGCTTAAGGGAACTAGTACCTGTGCAGTGGAGGCATCGGATTGGAGCAAGGCATAGGCAGGAGCTCAGGAGAGAGGCCATGGCTGGTGTCCCCATCTGCCTGGCTGTTCCAAGTCGTGGGCCTGGGTGGTTCCTCAGGGAAACAACACAGGGAGAGAAGCCAACGCCCGCAGTTCTGACCCGATGCTGGGAGGTGGAGGAGGGGACCAGAGGAGTGTGCGCAATCCTAGGAGTGGAGAGAAGAACATGTTTTTCAGAGGAGGGGGGCGGATTATGGTGCCAGTTCTGCTGAAAGGTGGAGCAAGTGAGGACCGAGAACTAGCTGCTTATTTTAGGAAAGTCCCTGTGAAACAAATGAATTCAATCTGCCCATGCCATGCCATTGCTTTGGGACATGTGGGGTCTAGCTGCTGTTTGACCCAGGCCAGGAGGGACTCCAGCCCCACAGGAAACACCTAGGTGTGGAAAAGGAAGGGCCAGGGTCTGGCCCACAGTGAGGGGAGGGGGGCAGCGAGGAAGTCACTAAGGACCATCTGGGGCTAAAATCCCCAACCCTGACAGCACCAAATGCTGGTGCGGATGTGGAGCAGCAGGACTTTCATCTGTTGCTGGTGGGAATGCACACTTTGAAGACAGTTGGGCAGTTTCCTACAAAACTGAACATACTTTTACCATACGATCCAGTAGAGTCGGGCTCCTTGGTATAAACCCAAATGAGCTGAAGACATGTCCACACAGAAACCTGCCACGGATGTTTACAGCAGCTTCGTTCATAGTTGCTCAAACTTGGAAGCAACCAAGATGTCCTCCAGTAGTGAATGGATAAACTGAGGCGCATCCAGACCATGGAATATTAATCAGTGATAAAAAGAAATGTGTTATCAAGCCACACAAAGGCCCAGAGGAACCTTAAATGCTAAGTAACAGAAGCCAATCTGAAAAGGCTGTACACTATATAATTTAAACTCTAGCACATTCTGGAAAAGGGAAAATCATGGGACAGTAGAAAGGTCAGTGGTTGGGCCGGCCCGGTGGCTCACTGCTACAGTGCGCCGCTTGGGAGCGCGGCGGCGCTCCCGCTGAGGGTTCGGATCCCACATACAGACCGGCCGCTCACTGGCTGAGCGAGGTGCGGGCGCGGCACCGAGGGTTGCGATCCTGTTGCCGGTCCCGGTCCGGTACGGGCGCGACACTGAGGGTTGCGATCCGTTGCCGGTCACGAAAAAAGACAAAAAGAAAAAAAAGAAAAAGAAAAGAAAGGTCAGTGGTTGCCAAGGTTCTGGGGGAAGGAGGGAGGATGAACAGGAGGAGCTCAGATTCTTAGTGCAGTAGAACTGCTATTGTGTGTGATACTACCACAGTGGGTACCTGTCACACATTTGTCACAACCCATAGAATATACAACACGAAGGGTGAACCCTAACAAACTTTAGTTCATAATGTGTCACTCTGGGCTCAAGGGCTCATGAGTTGTCACAGATGTACCACACTTGTGCAAGAAGGGAACTCTTGGGAAGGGAGTGAGGGGATATGTGGGAACTCTGTACTTTCTGCTCAGTTTTTCTGTACACCTAAAACTGCTCTAAAAATAAAGTCTATTAATTGTTTTTAAGTTAAAGCATTAAAAAAATGTTTAGAATTTTAAAAAGAGATGGGCCGGCCCGGTGGCGCACTGCTACAGTGCACCGCTTGGGAAGTGTGGCGGCGCTCCCGCCGAGGGTTCGGATCCCACATACAGACCGGTTCCCGCTCACTGGCTGAGCGAGGTGCGGGTGCAGCAGCGAGGGTTGCGATCCCGTTGCCGGTCCCGATCCGGTACGGGCGCGACACTGAAGGTTGCGGTCCGTTGCCGGCCACGAAAAAAGACAAAAAGGAAAAAAAAAATTTTAAAAAGAGAGAAGAGTCAGGAGGGTGGGTTTTAAAATGAGAGAAGAGTCAGGAGGGTGGGGCCTGGCACACACACACGGAGTGGGGAGCCTTGGGGAGGGGAGTCTCTTGAGGCTGTGCTGCCTCTGGGTGGGGGTCAGGCATCAGACCCTTCCCCTCTGGAAACGTTTCCCTTGTTTCTGCTCTGTTCCCATCTCTGAGAGGACAGCTGCCTGGCTCTGCTGTACTAAAGAAGGAGGGAAGGACAAGGGAAGGATTTGGGTCCAGAGGCAGCTGGGGACTGAGGGTAAAGTAGCACCAACATGGTGCTGGTGAGGGGTCTAGCCAGAGACCCGCTACCCGAGGGGAGAAGACACAAGGGGATGGAGCCCAGTGTGGGACTGAGTCCAGCTGGGATTGAGGAGGCAGTAGGATGTATGTAGTAAATAGTGTGAGACCTACGGGGCTTTTCTGCTCACTGACCTCTCTGAACCTCAGTCTGTTTTTCCATGAATGGGGTAACAGTGCCCATCTCATGGCATTGTGAGGTTTGTAATTGGTGTCTTTAATGTCCCTGGCACATAATTCATCCTTAAGAGTGGTGGGAATGGAGGTGGTTTTAATTAAGGAGCTGGTCCCTTTCAGATATACCTGAGGCATACTTGGGTGTGTCAGGAGAAGGTCACATTTAGACAGGCATATTTAGGTTCAGATAAACATGATAGATAAAAATATGCACTTATTTTCAGTCCCTGCTGAACCTGCACTAAAATGACAGTGAAAGATTTTTTGAAAAAAGATTTTAAACCCTCAAGGACAAAGAAGAGCAGAGGCGACCATACAGCATGACTGAGACCCATCGAAGCGAGGGCTGGAGCTGGCGGCCAGGAAACAGAGAAGCAGTCGATGTCCTGCTCACACATGGGCCTCTGGAAATGGGGCTGATGGCAGGGCCAGAAACAGGAGGATTGGCTTAAAAGTCTTTAGACCTCACCCCCTGCACCTGTTCCCTTCTGCCCAGGGACTGTTCCTCCAGCCGATGTCTGGGATGGGCATTTAGTTTCTATTGACAGGCAGAGAGAATCCTTGGATGAGGGGACCCCAGGCAGGTTGGACTAAAAGATGAGGATCAAATGAACACGTGTGTTCTGAAGGCTGAGCCCCTCTCCCCACCAGCTGCTTCCTAACTCAGCTGCCCGTGTGCTGTCGGCCACATCTGCACCGGTCCTCCAGGGAAATGCAGGCATTAAATATGAACAAAATGCTGCTGAATGCATGAATGTGAATATTCATGACGTGAGTATTCATACAAATGTGACCATTCAGTGAACAAAAAAGCTCTAGGAAATGAAAAATAGGATCACAGCAATAAGAAACTCCACAGAAGTGTTAGAAGGTAAACTTAAGGAAATCTCTGAGAAAGCAGAGCAAAAAGACAGGGGAGAACAGAGAAGAATATTAGAAAACTTGTCCCGTAGATCCAACTTCCAAATGATTGTGGTTGCAGAGAGAGAACAGGGAAAGAGAAGGGAAGGAATCACATAAGTAATTCAAGAAAATTCCTCAGGATTGACAAGGGTTTTTATTGAAAGGGCCCACAGGATCCCAGGACAGCGGGTGGAAAGAGTCCCACAGCAAAGCACCTCGTATGAAGCTGCAGAACCCTGGGACAAAGAGGACATGCTGTGGACTTCCAGAGTGAGAAGACAGGTCTCATGTAAAGGATCCAGACTCTGGATGGCTTTGAACTTGTCAGCAGCAACACCAGAAGCTTAGAATACACCGAGGGAGCCTTCAAAATTCTTAAGGGATAGACCCAGCCAAACTATTATTCAAGAATAACAGCAAGAGAATAAGAAACAGGTGTTCACACTGAAACTTGCACATGAATATTCATAGCAATATTACTTGTAAGAGCCAAGGAGTGGAAACAACCTAAACGTCCATCAGCAGAGGAGTGGATTTACAGTGTGGTGTATCCATACAATGGAATATCATTTACAGAGTGTGGTGTATCCATACAATGGAATATCATTTACAGAGTGTGGTGTATCCATACAATGGAATATCATTTACAGAGTGTGGTGTATCCATACAATGGAATATCATTTACAGAGTGTGGTGTATCCATACAATGGAATATCATTTACAGAGTGTGGTGTATCCATACAATGGAATATCATTTACAGAGTGTGGTGTATCCATACAATGGAATATCATTTACAGAGTGTGGTGTATCCATACAATGGAATATCATTTCGGGATCGCAACCCTCGGTGTCGCTCCCGCGCCTCGCTCAGCCAGTGAGCGGGAACCGGTCTGTATGTGGGATACGAACCCTCGGCGGGAGCGCCGCCGCACTTCCCAAGCAGCGCACTACAGCAGTGCGCCACCGGGCCAGCCCAATCTGGGGCTTTTTAAGGCTTTGGAGATATTTGACTCTATAATCTACGCATATGTATAAAACTTGGATTTTAACATTTTAAACTTATTCACACTTGTTATTTTTCTGTCGTGTGAGTTTTTAAAAATAGTGATAAAATATATATTGCATAAGATTTGTCATCCTAATCATCTTTATTTATTTATTTTTGTTTGTTTGTTTTTTTGGTGGCTGGCCAGTACAGGGATCTGAACCTGTGACCTTAGTGTTACAAGGCTGTGCTCTAACCAGCTGAGCTAACCAGCCAGGCCCTAATCATCTTTAAGTGTATAGTTCAGTAGTGTTAAGTATATTCACATTATGTGAAACAGATCTCCAGAACTTTTTCATTTTGCAAAACTGAAACTCTGTACCTATCACTCAATAACTCCCCATTTCCCCCTCCCTGCTAGCTCCTGGTAACCACCATTAATACTGTTTTTAAGGATAACATTTACTGAAGCTCTAGTATGTACCAGACACTGTACATACTGTACTTAATTCTTACAAATACCCTTTTTATAGATGACGATGCTGAGGCTCAGAGAGGTCAGGTAACTTTCCCAAGCCCACACAGCTTGTAAGTGGCAGAGTTTGGATGCAGGTCTGTGTGCCTGTCTCCAAACTTTGTGCTCTTGCACAAGACAGCCCTGGGAGGTACTGGTTAACCTGTATCCCTCCCAGCTTTCCTTGGGTGTCTCCTCATCATCCCCTAGCTTCCCTGTCCCCTGTATATTGGAAGGGAGGGATGGGATGAGCCTGGGCACCTGGGCGCCCATACCTTCTCTGCCTGTGTGTCCTGCATCCTCTGGACTTGAGTCTCTCCGTGTGCCAACAGGTTGGCGGGACGAAGACTGGCGTGGTGCGGTATGTGGGGGAGACAGACTTTGCCAAGGGCGAGTGGTGTGGCGTGGAGCTGGACGAGCCCCTTGGGAAGAATGATGGGGCAGTGGCGGGCACCAGGTATGGTGGGCTTGCCCTGAGGAGTATGGGAGGGGCTCCTCTTCACCACGCGTGGGTGCAGGGGATGGGGATGGGACATCTGAGGAAGCCAGTATTTAGTGTGTTGTGTCAGACACCATGATCCAGGTGATTTCTCTTCCCCTCTCTCTCACAGACCGCTAAGGTGGAGGGGGATTACCATCCCATTTTACAGATGAGAGAACAGAGGCCAGAGAGGTCATTGCTCAAGGTCACACAGTCACAGGCAAGTGCTAGGAGAATCTGCCCGTCCCCATGTTCCCTTCACCATGCCATCCATGGCTAAGTGGGGCAGGAGCATGCATCCTCTGCCTTCTGGGGGTGCCCCTGGATGACACATGAAATAGACAGTGCCCAGTGCTTGTACAGCCAAAGGCGAGTGTCACAAGTGGGTTGCAGCTTTCACACCATCCGATTAAAGGGAATTGACTATGAGGTTGCTGAGTTGAGGAGGGTCTGAGGCTGTGTCTGGGCTCGTTGGAGCTGGGGGAGCAATGTGGCCAGTGAACGATGTTTATCACAGGTGTAGACTAAGGTGAGACAGCCCAAGTCCCTGTGCTGGCTGTCCTTGGGCTGGATTCTGTGGTCTGGCTGAGGCTGTGACAGTTCTGAGCAGGAGTGGCCACTGAGGTGCAGGCTGAACCGTCAGAGGAAGAGCCCAGCTTGCCCCAGGCTTCGAAGGAAGATGGGTTTGCTCTTGGAAGAGGCTTCAAGAGGGTACACTAGGCAGGGGTGATGGTCTGAGCAAAGACCTGGAGGTGGGAAGCGGCAGGATGGGATGGTAGTTTCAAGGTGAATCTGAAACTGGACAGTTCTAGTACTGGTAGTTGTGTGGAATCCATGACCAGAGAGGTTTGGAGAGAAGAGAATCCAGGTTTCCGTGACCTTTTTTGCCTTCCTGTTTTCAAGATGGATGTTTCTCTCAACTGACTCTTGTTTTCAGAATTCAGGGGCAGGTTGGATAGCAGCCCCCACCCCACCCCAGGGTGTCTCTGTCAGGCTTTTGTTTCTCCATTCAGGGAGCTCCATGGGCAGAGAGCTGATGGGATTCCTTGGTTCTGGGGGTGGACTGAGAGCAGTCTGAGAATGGGGTTGCAGCTATGGCTGGAGACCTCTGGACAGTCTGTGGGAGCCAAGCATAGTGGCTTTGGCGCCCAGCAGACTGGGAGGCCCAGTCCCAGCTTCGCCACTTAACCAGCTGTGTGACTGTGAGCAAGTTACTTAACCTCTCTGAGCCTAAATTTCCTCATCTTTGAACATAGATAAAGTTGGGTGATTGAAATGAGCATTCATGTAAAGAGACTGGCAGAGTGGGTTCCAGTAACTGTTATTCCCCCAACCCCCAAGAGAATTCCCACTGGCTGTTCACAGCTGCAGGTGAGGCTCCAGGCTGTGAGGCTGTGATGGCAGCATTGGTCTTTCCTGCTTCCCCAGGTACTTCCAGTGCCCACCCAAGTTTGGTCTCTTCGCACCCATTCACAAGGTGATCCGCATCGGCTTCCCATCTACCAGCCCTGCCAAGGCCAAGAAGACCAAGCGTATGGCCATGGGTGTCTCGGCGCTGACCCACAGTCCCAGCAGTTCCTCCATCAGCTCTGTCAGCTCTGTGGCCTCCTCTGTGGGGGGCCGGCCCAGTCGCAGTGGCCTGGTGAGGGTGGGGCTGGGGAGGGGACTACTCTGATGTGTGTATAGGGCATCAGGATGGTGGGTTCCAGGTATTCCAGTCTGCCTTGACTTACTCTGGTTCCAGGTATCCCTCAGTTTGGAGTTTTTGAGTAAAGATAAAAGTCTATGTCTTTTTATAGGGAAGATCGATCCATTTATGTTTATTGTTATTCTAATTTATTTGTTTACTTTTTGTGGCAGCTGGCTGGTACAGAGGTCTGAACTTTTGACTTTTTATTATAAGACTGTATTATAACCAACTGAGCTAACCACCAGCCCTGTTGTTATTTTTTATATTACTGATTTGTTGGTAGCCTAAGCCTTTCTCTGAGAGTTAAGGAGGATCATACAGATGCAGGACAGAGGGTTCAGAAAGACTGGCACAGGGACCCTGGGTAAGGGGAGAAGAGGAGGCTGCTCAGTGGGGATGGACAGAGGTCCTTTTGTCCAAGCTCTTCCTGGCCAGGGAAAAGGTGACCAAAGTGAGGGAGCCCATCATTAGCTGAGCCCTAGGGGCTCTGACTGTCGGGAACTGACTCTCCTGGGAGGGTGAGTTCCCCAAATCTCAAACATTACAGTTCCCTGCTGGGTGAGTCAGCAGGGGCCAGGGTGTCCTGGGCCCTGGCAGGAGGAGGAGCAGCCCCCTGGAAGTGAAGCACTTGGGTCCCCCACCTGCTGGGCCGCTGTGGGTTAGACCAGGTGGAGCCAGCTGACCCACAGTGTCCCAGATCCCTGAGCCCTGCCTGCACCCACACCTTCCTGCAGCTTACGGAGACATCTTCACGCTACGCCCGGAAGATCTCAGGCACGACGGCTTTGCAGGAGGCGCTGAAGGAGAAGCAGCAGCACATAGAACAGTTGCTGGCTGAACGGGACCTGGAGCGGGCCGAGGTGGCCAAGGCCACAAGCCACATCTGTGAGGTGGAGAAGGAGATCGCCCTGCTCAAGGCACAGCATGAGCAGGTGGGCAGCAGGCGGGGCCACAGTGGGGGGAACCAAGGGCATCTTCTCCAGCCAGTCTTGCAAAGTCACACATGCTCAGAGTAGAGAACCTGGGATGTGCAGGGAAATGCTAAGATGTACATTAGCAATGCCCATACCCCTCCTGTCCAGAAATACCCCTTAGTAGCCTGGTGAATTTCTTTCCAGTCTTTTCTCTCTATGTGTATGAGCAAGTCTACGTACTTTCAGAACCTGGCTACAAACTTCTGTATCCTGCTTTTTTTCCTACGTAATATAGTGCTAGCATTTTCTAGGTCATGGGAAATTCCTCACCTTCTTAATGGCTGCATTGCCACCATCACGGACTGTGTTCTTACTGACATGGCCAGTCCTCTCCTATGGTTTAGATTGTTTCTAATTTTTCACTTTTTCTACATAATACTGCAGTAAACCTGTTTTGTATCCAACTGTCTACATCTCAGATCATGCTTTCGAGCAGATTTGGAGGCTGGATTTCAGGGAAGTGAACCCTTGCCCCAAGCTTTGGGGCTGCTGCCATCACATGCTTACTCTTTGCTCTGAAATTTGTCTCTGCATGACAGCCCCCTCGTGGGCCCCGTCCCCATTTGGGGCTTGGCCCACCCCTCCTTGCGTGTCAGGATTGATAAGGCCAAGTTCATGTGTGTGCTGTGACACGGGTCTTCACAAGACAACAGGTCTCAGGCCCTTATGGGTTGAGGGGTTGGTGGGTATTGGGGGCAGGTGGGTCTGGGGTCTCACTGCCTCTGCCATTCCTTGTGCTCTGCTGGGCCCTCTCTCTTCATGTCTTAGGCCTATTGTTCATGCCCATCTGGGGCTGGCAGGAAAATAGGGGCAGCTGGGGTTCCAGGCCAGGCTCTTTGCAACACTCCTGCCTCTCTACTACCCATGCCCTGGACCCCATGCCCCAGGAGGCTGACCCTGACCCTGTTCTGGGCCTTGCTTGGGACCCAGTATGTTGCAGAAGCAGAGGAGAAGCTTCAGCGGGCCCGGCTGCTGGTGGAGAGTGTGCGAAAAGAGAAAGTAGACCTGTCCAACCAGCTGGAGGAGGAGAGGAGGTATGTGCTACCCCTGTCCTGGCCCCGGCCCTGGGGGAATATTCCTGAGCCTCGTTAGGGAGGACAAGGATGTGCACAGGCTCAGGAATAGCAGACCTGGGTTCCAGCCCTTCCTTCACCACCTACTGGCTGTGTCACCCTGGAGCAATGACGGGAGCTCTGGGGGCCTTAGTCTTCTCATCTGTGAAGTGGGCCATGGTCCCTATCTCTTACAGTTTTGGAGGCTGGGAATTCCAAAGTCTAGGGAACACATCTGGTGAGGGTCTTCTTTGGTGGTGGCTTTACAGCAATGTAGGGTGTCACATGGCAGAAAATGGTAGAGAAGAGATACTCATGTGCTCTCCTTTTAAAGCCCTCAGAACCACACCACTGACCACCAAGTTATTAATCCATTCACTACTGCACAGTCCTACAATCTAATCACCTCTTCAAGGCCCCACCTTTGCTCTCCTTTTAAAGCCCTCCGAACCACACCACTGACCACCAAGTTATTAATCCATTCACTACTGCACAGTCCTACAATCTAATCACCTCTTCAAGGCCCCACCTTTCAATTACCACAAAAGGATTTCCCGCCCTCCACAGTCACAGTGGGGTGAAGCTCCAGTGACTTCTGAGAGCCATTCAGTCCACTGCACCATCTCCGTGGGCGGTTGGGAGGACTCACAAGACAACTGGAGTAAAGCACCCAGCACAGTGCTGGGCACACGGGGACGCAACATTTGTTTGCTGCTGGAGTTCACTGTTCCCACCTGTCCAGCAGCATAGCATTAGGAGAAAGCCCATGGGTGGACCTGTCATTCCAGGTGCCCCTGGGGAGCTAAGCACTGGGAAGAAGGCCACATGTCCGTATGCCACCACTGTGAGCCAGTTCATGTCCACAGAGCATCCCCCTGTGCCAGGTCCAACTGACCTGGAGCTCCATTCCCATTTTACGTGTAGGAATATGAGGCTCAGAGAAGCAGCAGCAAAGGGTCCCTTGAAATAGCTGTGTGCAGGTGTCAGCCCTGTGCTGAGCGCATTACTGGCATCATCTCTCCAGTCTTACAGTTAGCACAGGAGGCAGGTGCTGCCCCCGTGTCACAGATGAGAAAACTGAGGCCCAGCACAAGAAGGGACTTGGTGCGGATGCAGGTTCTCTCTGCCCTGCCCCAATGGCACATGGGGATTGCAGTTCCATCTGTGTGTTTTTGAGGCTGCTCCAGGAATGTGGGGAGAAGTCTGCACCACTCAGGGAAGCTTCTGGCCAAGGACAGGAGCAGGAGGGCTTTAATGAGTCCTAAGAAACCACTGAAAGATGAAGACATATCTCACTCCATACCCTCACTCAATACTCCATATCTCACTCCAACCCCTGAGCCAAAGATACAAGGTGGGGACATGGGGCTGACAGTGGACAAAGGTTTGTTGTGGCTCCAGAGCCTCGCTTTACCTCCTAGATGATACACAGATTTCTGCATCTCCGTCCCCTCCCCCATGCAGGAGCCAGCCCCTGTCCTCAGCACCCCCCCCCCCCCCCCC
>NW_007726742.1:145253-177908 GCF_000696425.1 Galeopterus variegatus
GGGCGCCCGCCCCTGTCCCCCGCCCCCCCCCCCCCCACTTTGGTTTGCTTTTTGGGCTTTTAGCCAAGGCATGTGCTCCACAGGCTGTCTTACTGTCTGACTTGGGGAGATGAGGGTTTATTTATATCTGCCTGAGATTGTCCTTGGAGCTCACACATCTGGTTCCCATGGCAACGTGCCTAATGCCGACAAACAAAAACAGATCTTTAAGGCATTGTCTGAGTTGTGTTTCAGGAGGGGCCTGGGTTCAAGTCCTAGCATTGCCCTGTGTATGCCATGTGACCTTGGACCGGTTACTTGCCGTCTCTAGGCCTCAGTTTCCTCATCACCTGTGCTGGGAACTGTGAGGAGGCCCCAGTAAGAGCAGCTTTGAGCTCGTATGTGTGGCTATAATTGAGGTGGGCCTGTGTCTCTCCCCTATGCTGTCTTGGCACACATGTGGGTAAGTGTATCTCCCTGCAGGTGGCCCCCAACGCCTGCAGCAGAGCACTCAGGGCTCTCTACATCCAGGAACAGCCCAGGGAGTGGGGATTGGGACCTTGACCCCAGTCTTGAGGCCTGTGAATGAGAGCAGGGTCAGCAGAACACAGGAAGCCCACTCTCCTGCCCTCTGTCCTCCTCCCTCCCCACAGATTGTTCCCTGTGGCAGTGTTAGTCCCCTGCAGTGATGAAAACAGAGCCATCACTAGCATCACTGTGCTTCCATTTACAGTCCACTCTGTCCTTTATTCCCCACAACCACCCTGGGGAGGAAGGATGTTGCAGTAAACACTCCCACTTTAGAGGCACTGGTGGTGCTGCTTAGAGTGCAGGTTGGGAAGTTGGGAGGTCTGGAGGTTTCCAGGAGGCTCTGCCTCCTCAGCCACAGGACTCTGGGCAGGTCCCTGCTCTGCTGGTCCAGTCCCCTTTGCTTGGTCTGAGCTTAGACTCTGGTCCATCTGATGGTCCTGTTTCTCTCTGCCATCCTTGACTTGGTGAAGCCTATCACTATGGGCAAAGCTTAGTCAGCCCCCTTTCTCCTTCCCCCACAGGAAGGTGGAGGACCTGCAGTTCCGAGTGGAGGAGGAGTCCATCACCAAGGGAGACTTGGAGGTAATGGTCAAAGGCCCCTAGGCCCCTCCCCTGGGCTCACTCAGCACCCCAGGCCTAGCCCTTGCCATGGCAAATGTCCATGAGGTCCAGGCAGCAATTCTGGGCCCCCCCTGGGAGGGGGTTGGGGGGATTACAAGGGAGAAATGGAGAAGAGTTAAAGGTCACACCCTGGGAGAATGGAGAAGGGACAGGCCTTGAGACACTTGGATGTCAGGTGGGAATGGCTCAGCTCCAAGAGCCCAGAGGCGTTTTGTGTCACAACTGGGTGGGGTGGGCAGGATGGACAAAGGGCAGCAAGGATGCAGGGCTGGGCTTGAGAACTTAGTGGCTGGATACCCCTTTCCCTTCTTGTTTGGCAGTAGCCCTACAGGTGTCCCTTGGGCCCTTGGTTCATCTTGGATTCCAGGTAAATTTTGTCTGGAAGTAGCCTGTTGAGTCACAGAATTTATAGCTGAGACTCAGAAAGGCAAAGGGATTCACCCAAGCCCTGTGGCAAGTCAGCAGCCACTGGGATGAGGGACCAGGACACCTGAGTCCTGAGCCAGCCCATAAGGCTGGTGAGTGCTGTAACTCCTCCTCAGTTATAACACCTAGACATTCTGGCCTGGAGCAGGAGGAACCTTTCACTGTCCAATCTGACCCACCTTTTCTGAGCCAAGGGATTGGGATGCTCAGATTGACTAGTAGCAAGTAACTAAAGGGCCCCACTCCCCTTCGGAAGCCTGCCTCACCAAACCAGGCAGAGACCACAAGGGCTCATGAGGCCACCGTTGGGTGGGCAGGAACACCTCCTGAAGCTGTCAGATGGAGTAGGGGATAGTGAATTCAGTCCCTCTCCACACACTGGTTCTGGACCTAAGTGGCCTCAGGCAGCTCCCTTCTTCAGGCCTGTTTCTTCAGCTGCAAAATGAGATTGAACTAGCTCAGTGGTTCTGAAACTGGAGGGCTTATTCAAACACAGAATGCCGGGCCCCACCCTCAGTGTCTGATTCAGTAGGACTGGGTGGAACCCAAGAACGTGCTTTTCTAACACCTTCCTAGCTGATGCGGTCAAGGGACCACACTTTGGGAATCACCATACTAGATCATTTCTGAGCTCAAATGAGAAATGATGGTTTCTGATGTGAAAGAGCCACACTTAAGCCCCCTACGACTTCCAATTCCCCACTAGCAAATGTCCTGTCTCTGGATGACCCTGGCTTGGGGTGTGGGGGAGGGATGTGTGATCGGCTTGGGTCGCTGCCAGCCGCTGCAGCTGGAGCTTAAGGCATGGATGTCGGGGCACAGCTGGGGGAGCCTCAGCCCAGGGACAGGGTGTTATCCTTTAAGTTTCCCTCGAAGCCGAGGGGCTGGTCACGTGGCAAGGTCGGGGAGGGCTCCTGGGGAAAGCACCTGCGAGTGCAAGGAACGGGAGGGCTCACGAAAGGCCGCAGATCTCACGGCCCCGCGCGCGGGCAGGAGCCGAGGCCATTTCCCTGTGCGTCGGGTCAGGCTGCGTCTGTTTGTCCCTTCACTGCGTCTCCCGGTCTCCTGGCGCCTCGGCTCCCCACCCGCGCACCAGCGCCCGCCATCTTCCCGCTGTCCTCGCGAGGGAATCTGATTGGTCCCAGGCTAGCCAATGGGCGGGGGCCGTCCGGTCAGGTGTCCGCCCCGGATCCAATCAGCCCTGCCTAGGAGAGGCAGCGGGGCGGGACGGTGGTGGAGAGCCGATTCAGTCGCAAGCGCAGCAGAATCCCGCTGTGACCTTATTGTGCATACCGAATTGTGACCGTGTTCACTGCAGCCAGAGGCAAACTGACCCCCAAGTCCCACTCATCCCCACCCATCTTCAAAGTCAAAAATCAAAACCCAGAACTCCTTGACTTCCTGGTTCCCTCCAGCTATGTCGCCCCGTCCCTGCGCATCCACACCGCAAAGCTTGAGTTGCTCAGGATGCCCTTTCCCTTCCTGTCGCGTCCAGCCACAGTAGGTGCCCCCATCCAGCTTCTCAGCCTCCTTTGCTAGCGCCTCCTCCCTCCTGACCTCTGAGTGTTGGCCTGTCCAAGGGCTCAGCCCTGAGCCCATTGTCCTCTGGTCCATGCTCGCCCTGAGAAGTTCCAGCCCGTGGTTCCCGTGGTCTTCCCCGAGCTCCACACCCGCAGGCCCGCTTGACATCTCCACCGGGATGAGAAGGGATAGGCATTTGTATCAGTTCCCTGGGGCCACAGTAATAAGTTGCCACAACCGGGTGGCTTAAAACAACGCAAATTCTGGAGGTCAGAAGCCTGAAATCCAGGCATTGGCAAGGTTGGTTCCCTTTGGAGGTGCTGAGATGGCATCTACTCCGTGCCTTTCTCCCAGTTTCTGGCAGGATTGCTGGCAACCCTTGGCGTTCTACAGCTCCTAGCTGCATCATTCCAGTGTCTGCCTCTCGTCACTTGGCTTCTTTCCCTGTGTGTCTCCTTACAGACACCAGTCACTGGATTTAGGGCCCACCCTAATTCGCGGTAACCTCATCTTGACCGATTACATGTGCAAAGGCTCTATTCCAAACAAGGTCACATTCTGAGGTTCTGGTGGAGCATGAAATTTAGGGGGTCACTATTCAACCCGGTACAGCATCCCAAAAGTAACATGTCCAAAGCAGTTCTCTCAATTTCTTGCCTTCTATGTTCTGCTTTCAACTAACACCAACCCCCTTACTGTTCTCATCTCAGTAGGTGGCCCCACAAAAAAGAGAAAGAGATCAACAGTTACTCAGTCCCCACAACTAGAATTCATCTTGAATCTTCTCTTTCCCTCATCCCTCCATCAGAAAAACTCTTGACCTTGCCTTCAAAATTATCCCCATCCCCACAGCCACCACCCTGGGCCAGGACCCAGCACCTTGCCTCGCTGGCCCCTCTCCTTCCTCTTTTCTCGCAATGTCCATTCTCCACGCTGAAGCCAGAACAGTCTTTTTTAAAACATCTTTTTAATTTTTTTTGTGTGTCCCTTTTGAGACCGGCCGCACCGCGTTCAGCCAGTGAGCGCTGTGAGCGCACCGGTCATCCCTGTATAGGATCCGAACCCGCGGTGCACCGCGTTCAGCCAGTGAGCGCTGTGAGCGCACCGGTCATCCCCGTATAGGATCCGAACCCGCGGCGGGAGTGCTGCTGCGCTCCCAGCGCCGCACTCTCCCAAGTGCGCCATGGGCTCGACCCAAACATCTTTTTAATTTTTAACGTTGGAAAACTTTAAACCTATATAGAGGTAGAGAAGACATCATTATGAACTCCCATTTCCCCACCACCCAGCTTCGACAGTCATGGCCAATCTTGTTTCTGCTATACCCCCACCCACGGCCCCCTCTGAAATCCCAACCATCATATAACCAAATGTTTTAATAACATAAATCAGATCCTGCTCCTTCCCCACTCACACATCTAGGGCTGTGACACTAGATAACATCCCGGCTCTGTAGAGTAGCCCAGAGAAGCCTTACAGGACCCCGCCCCGCTACCTGTCTAGGTGCCTCAGAACCCCGCCCCACTACCTGTCTAGCTGTCTCAGGACCCCACCCCGCTACCTGTCTAGCTGTCTCAGAACCCCGCCCTTATTTATCATGCTCCAGGCACGTTGGGCTCCTGTGTTTCTGGAGCACCCAAGCTTTGTCCTGCCTCTGAGCTTTTGCACATGCTGGTTCCCCTGCTGGAAACACCTGCCTCTTCCTCCACCACTCACCTGTACAGGGGGTTCCTTCTTATCCTGCAGGTCTCACTCTCAATAGTATTTCTCTTCTAGTTGACCTCCATCCGGTGACTCTCTACCCCAGGGCTCTGTTCATAGTCCACATCATAACCTGGAGTTATCTTCATTATTTACTGTTGGTTCATGTCCCTCTGCAGAGTATAAGCTCCTTGAGGGTGGGGGCCTGTTTGTTTTGTTCACCTTTATACCCCCAGTGCCAGATCAGGGCAGGAGCATGATAGAGCACTTTGCCCAGAGTGCGCTTCCCGGGTCACAGGCTGGGGACATGTTTTATGGCTCTCAAATGGGTGCTGCCATTTCACATCACAAAAACATCTGCCTTAGACTGGGCAGTTTTGGGGTTTTGTTGTTTAATCAACCAGTGGATTTGTGTTGTTATTTTGTTAACTAAATAGTGCCTCAGCGTTATTTTTCATTTGCATAAGAACACCCATTTTAAGAGAAACAATCAGTTTTATGAACCTAGAATCAACTATGTGTTGAGGACTCACTGAGGGAGACCAAGAGGAGAGGCGTGGTACCTCTGTCCTTCAGGAGCCCTTAGAGTAGTCGGGCAAACACCTCCCCCAGTTCATTAGTAAAACAAGATCTTTGTTACCTGAGGGGTGTCCCAGGGCAGTTGCTCCGTGCTTTAGGAGTGCAGAAGACAGTGTGTGGGAAGGAGGAGGAGAGCTCTGGGCCAGGGGCTCAGGCAAGACTTGGCTGAGCTGCCAGGGTTTGAGTCTCCTTTTCTGCTCTCTGTTCCTGCAGGAGATCTGGGTCTCCCCTCTGTGCAGTCACGCTGATTCAGGGGGAAAAGCACCAGTTCTAGAATGTGGAGGCCTGAGCTTCAGGCCTCAGTCTGCCCAAAATTGCTGGGTGATTCTGAGCCCTAGGCTTTCTCTCTCTGGAGTGGCCCCTCTCTCCTGTGTGTGAGGAGACGCCCCTGATGTGGGGTCAGTCTCTAGAGTTAGTGATGAGGCAGAAATTACATCCGCTCTTAGGCTGCCCCCAAGTGCCTTCCTTATCCATGGTTTTAGGAGCATGAACTCCATGGGATCTGAGAGTGTCTGAAACAGGATTGTGGCCCTCGTTCCACATGCCCTGGGCAAGAATGGAAGCCAATCGGCCAGCGCTCCTAACCTCTAGCCTTTAGAGGCTGTTTTCCCCCCAAGCTCCTGTGGTCGAATTTATATAAATTAAGCGAGCTCCTGAAGCTATTCCATTGGGTTCTTCTGTGCCCCTGCAGAGACCCCAGCCCACAGACCAGGAGGCTAGAGGTACTGACAGTGATGGGGAGGGGTCTTTGGGTGGGTAGCAAATGAAGTCGTCCTTGAAATTGTGAAGCTGGAGGCTTCTCCTTGCCCGGCAGACCACCAGTGTGGTATTCAGGCTCATACTCCATCTAGTGAGGCCCAGGCGGAGCTGCTGTGCCCACTGTCAGCAGGAGAGGAGGGCGGGGATGGGCCTCTGCAGGGCTGGGGTGGAGACACCCTCATCAGCCTGTAATTTTCTGGAAGAGGCTGAGCTTGGCTACTTGTCACACTGGGGCGTGCTGCCCTCCTGAAAGAGAAAGAGAAAACCTTTTTTGTTTTCTCTATAGGAAAATTCAAGAAATAAGACCATAGGCCAACGGACGTAAGCACCTCTGTGCCTCTTTATGAATTGCAAGAGTTTTTCTCAGGTGGGTGGTATCAGTGATGGTTTACACCAGCACCAGTAGACAAACATTTTACACATGCATGCTATCTTACTAAGCCCCACCTCTTCAGACTTGCATACAGTTTGCTTTAACTTTGTCCTGGAGGATGAGGCACACCCTCCTGCCTCTCCCTGGATGAATGTGGTTGGTTTCCACACTGCTCTGGGTGCCTGGAGCAAGTGGCCTCCCCTCCCCTTCCGTCTGCAGATCTGTTGTTATGGGAAGTCCCAGCACCAGTCTCGACGCTCTGAGAATGTCGAGCTTTGTTCGTGTATGAAGTGGGCGTTGTGAAGCTGGGACAGAAGTGCCCTTGTGCTTTCTGGGGACCAGGCACCTTCTGCAGGGCCCGGGGTGGGCACCGACAGGGCCGGGTTAGGGGCAGGACAGTGGGGGGCACAGCTCCACCCCCACCAAAGATGGTGTAGGTACAGTATTGAAAACCTTCCAACCCATTGGTTCTTTGACCTTCAGCACACTCTGGGGCCAGGAATCCTGGAGTCATTTATTCATTCATCAACCAGGGGCCTCCTGTGTGCAGGATCTGTGCCTAAAACGGATGGCAACCTGCAGGCTCCCTGAGGGGGAGCAGGAACAGGCTGGGTCCTCTCCCCAGGAGCAGGCAGAAGGACCGGCGAGGGCAGCCTGGGGGTGACAGGAGGGATGCGGAGTGTCCATTGTCACCCCCAGTGGTGACCGGTTGAGGGAGGGTTGCCACAGCATCTCCTCTGCCTTAAACCAAGCCAGGCCTCAGCGAGGGGCGGGCACCAGGCCGCACCCCACCCCCAGACTCCTCTCTTTGCCTGAGCAGTTCTGGCTCATCGACCTGCTTCTCCTTGTCTTGTTCACGGAAGATGACGCCTCCTCTCTCTCTCTCTCTCTCTCTTTCTCTCTCTCTCTCTTTTTCTTTCTCCGGCTTCCTCTTCCCCCTGCCCCCTCCCCATGTCCCCACCTCCCCCACCGTGTCCCGCCCTGGGTGGACCAGACCCAGACGCAGCTGGAGCACGCGCGCATTGGGGAGCTGGAGCAGAGCCTGCTACTGGAGAAGGCGCAGGCCGAGCGGCTGCTCAGAGAATTAGCGGACAACAGGGTAACGCCGCGCCCGCCCAGCCTGTGCCGCTGACATCCCCTCCGGCCTCTGTGTTTTATTATTTTCTCTGTCTTTGGCTGCTATCATTTTTGCTTTTTTCTTTTGCACCCCCTTCCAGGAGGGAAGTAGAGATTTAGAATCGTGCTTATGCTCCATTGCCAAGTGGTGCTTATCAGGGAGGGGGGATCTTTGTTCTCAATATTTTGCTCTCTAGCTCATAGTCCCATTAGCTGACCATGAACCCCTCCCCCTCTCTCCCTCCTTATGCATTGCCAGGGTAAGGCTTTGTCCTGTTCAGAAACCGGGGGCCTCTTGGCAGTGTTGCACCCTTATGTGGGCAGGCACAGAGACAGCCTCTCCATGCCTCCATCTCCCGAGCTGAGGAGGCTGGGGATGGGCGGGAGGCGGAGAACTGCAGATCCAGGTGTCTGTAGCCCAGGGGATCTTAAACATGGTGGCAGAGGGGCTAGCCTGAAGGACCTGGGGCTGAGGAAGTGGTGGGATTTTTGGGGAGTGGGGGAGTCCCCAGGGGGTGGGATTCTCTATCTGGCTTCTGTGATGCATCAGGTCAGGAGCCATGGGAAAGCTCTCCTTGGGAGTGAGGTCCCCTGAGTCCCGGGGCATGGTTCCAAGTCCCATGCTGCAGGCACAGCTGGCCTCTCCACACCCAGCAGAAGTTCTCCTGGCGAGGGGACCCAACAGGCAGCGAGCAGTGATTAGGGCAGCACCCTACACACAGTGAGGGGTGTGGAGCCAGCCGTGGGCAGTTTCTGCATGTTGGCTTCAGCACATGAGTGGGTGTGCACACGTGCGGGTGTCTAAAGACACACAAGGGTCCTTTGCACGCACTGGCCATTGCCTAGTGACCCCATGTTTGTGCAGCACACAGTCGTGTGAGGTGTGGAGCCAGCCGTGGGCAGTTTCTGCATGTTGGCTTCAGCACATGAGTGGGTGTGTACACGTGCGGGTGTCTAAAGACACACAAGGGTCCTTTGCACGCACTGGCCATTGCCTAGTGACCTCGTGTTTGTGCAGCACACAATCGTGTGAACGAAGACTGCCTGCAGAAACTAGCCCAGTTCCGCAGACGCAGAGGCACCTTGATTTAGGGTTCAACCTGAGTAAAAAAACAAAAACAGGTTTATTGAACCAAAAGACACTTTCAGAAACAAAATTTTTTAAGCTTGTAAAAGATTTGAAACTTTAAAATATATTTTTCACAAATTTATCTATGACTGCTGACGTGATCAAGGTGGACTTTTGGCAGGTGGAGCCTCTGATCTCAGAGATCTCCATTGGAAGACGGGTCTGGAGCATTCATTCTGCTCTGCTGTAGGCTTTGCAACCAGACCCTTCTTTGGCCACCCCCTGCAGGCAGCCCCTCTGAGTCAGCCCATTCTGGCTGGGGACTTTTTTAGAGCAGAATAATATAAAATTCACTGTGTAGCCTCTGCTCTTTAAAATAACATTAACTTGGGCCGAGCCCGCGGCGCACTCGGGAGAGTGCGGCGCTAGGAGTGCAGCAGCGCTCCCGCCGTGGGTTCAGATCCTATATAGGGATGGCCGGTGCGCTCACTGGCTGAGCGAGGTGCAGCCGGTCTCAAAAAAGAACAACAAAAAAAAATTAAAGAAAGCCATATTCTCAAATAGGTGGTTGCTTTTAACCACTGATTTGTCCCAAGCCCCCTAGGGCAGTGGGGACATTTGGCTCCCTGAATCACTGGGGTGCAAGCCAGGGGTGTCTTTCTGGAAGCTGTGGTGGGCAGGGCCTTGGAGTGCAGCCGGCACTCAGGTGGGAGTGGGTGTGCCCCTCACCCTCCAGCCCGCTGACCCGTCTCCCTTTCTCCCTGTAGCTGACCACAGTGGCCGAGAAGTCGCGGGTGCTGCAACTGGAGGAGGAGCTGAGTCTGCGGCGTGGTGAGATCGAGGAGCTGCAGCAGTGTCTGCTGCACTCGGGCCCGCCGCCCCCTGACCACCCTGAGGCCGCTGAGACGCTGCGGCTGCGGGAGCGGCTGCTGTTGGCCAGCAAGGAGCACCAGAGGGAAAGTGGCATGCTGCGGGACAAGTACGAGAAGGCTCTGAAGGCCTACCAGGTGGAGGTGGAAAAGCTCCGGGCAGCCAATGAGAAGTATGCACAGGAGGTGGCAGACCTCAAGGACAAGGTCCAACAGGCCACCAGCGAGAACATGGGGCTCATGGACAACTGGAAGTCCAAGCTAGACTCATTGGCCTCGGACCATCAGAAGTCCCTGGAGGACCTCAAGGCCACCCTGAACTCGGGCCCGGGTGCCCAGCAGAAGGAGATTGGGGAGCTGAAGGCCGTGATGGAGGGAATCAAGATGGAGCATCAGCTGGAGCTGGGCAACCTGCAGGCCAAGCACGACCTGGAGACTGCTGTTCATGTAAAGGAGAAAGAAGGCCTGCGGCAGAGGCTGCAGGAGGCCCAGGAAGAGCTGGCCGGGCTGCGGCAGCACTGGCGGGCCCAGCTGGAGGCGCAGGCCAGCCAGCACCGGCTGGAGCTGCAGGAGGCCCAGGACCAACGCCGCGATGCAGAGCTGCGTGTGCATGAGCTGGAGAAGCTGGATGTGGAGTACCGGGGCCAGGCTCAGGCCATCGAGTTCCTCAAGGAGCAGATCTCGCTGGCTGAGAAGAAGATGCTAGACCACGAGTTGCTGCAGCGGGCAGAAGCCCAGAGCAAGCAGGAGGCTGAGAGGCTGCGAGAGAAGCTGCTGATTGCCGAAAACAGACTCCAGGCCCTCGAGTCCCTATGCTCATCCCAGCACACCCACGTAGGCAGCCGCTCCTCCTGCCGGGCTGGGGCGAGCATGAGGGCCGGGCTGGGGCGGGCCTCAATGTTAGCTGATCTCTGTTTTCCAGCTTGGGAAACATTCTCTCTGCCCTCTGGAGCATGCCCATGGGAGATTGGGGTCACCTGGCTCAGAGTAGGAGCCCTTGTCCCTCTGTCACACGGGCAGTGACCTTGGCTGACTAAGGATCCAAAGTGGTCTGAGCTGACCAGTCTGATTCCCCCAAAGAGCAGGCATGGAGAGCCATGCACCTCAGTGCAGAGGACAGGCTTCCTCTCAGTCACCAAGCCCCTGATTCACCCAGACACATCCTCTTGTCAGGCTCCTGGACCTCCCCGGGCATCCGTGCCCCTTCCAGCACCCGGGACCCCAGGTGCTACACCGGGGGACTAGCACAGATGTGGAGGGAAGCTCTGCCCATCCCTGGGGCTCCCATCTCCAGTATGAGCACTGAGGGTGGCTCTGTTTCTGCCAGTCCTGGTGAGGCTTAGCAACAGTGGAAGAGCCACTTCCCCAGAGTGTGGGGGTCCCCGAGTGGGGAGGCTGGAAGGGCTGGCCCTAGACAGGCCGCTGCCATGAGTGTCAATTTTGCTTCAAATCTAGAAACCCCTCAAACATCTAGCCCCTCTTCCTTTAGCTGAGCACACTCCTCCTGGCCCCTATGAGGAGGCAACCCCCAGGTAGCATGGGCTGTGTCCGCTCCAGCAGGACCAGGAAGCCACTTTTGAGTGCTCTGGGCACCACCCTACATGACTCCATTTCACCTTAACTCCCTCGAGGTCAGTGTTGGCTCCATTCATAGGTGAGTGAACCCAGAGTCTGAGATGGAGTAACTGTCCCAGATCCCTTGCCCATCAGTGGCAAGGGTGTCCTGTGCCACTGCCTGTGGGGCTGGCAGAGGTTCCAGAACTGCAGAAATCAGCTCCTGTAAGTGGGATGGCTAGCTGCATGCCTTCTCCTGTTTAAAGGGGCCCCAGGGTTTCTTGAACTTCCAGTTCCCCCATGTACATTTAAACTAGAATTTAGCACTCAGGCAATCAGTTTTTAGAAGACTTTTTGTATAAAAGATCTGCCCGCACCATGCCTTAAGGTCCTCCTGCAGTGGCCTTCATGCCCCCTTCTCCCAGGAGGGACATTTTTTAGCAAGTGCTCTCCCAGGACCCTTGGTGGAAGGAAAAGGAAGAGACCCAGAGTAGCTTATGTGCACATGGGCCTGACTGTCTGCTCAGGGCAGGCAGAACCAGGCCCACAACCCCAGGACCTGGATTCCCTGAGCAGGAGAGGTTTGGGGCTGCTGTGGTTCCACAGAGCATAGGGGACAGAGGCATAAGGGTGGCCCCCTGCCCCTCAGTCACGGGTGCTCTGGGGCCGAGGATGAGTGGTGACCTCAGGAAGACCCATCTCTTGATTTTCCACCTACACTGGGGCCTCAGTCTAGAACCGTAAGTCACCCAGATTTAGAGGTTTAAGTTGAGGGAAAACTGGATCTTCAGTGTCATGTAATAAGTACAAGAACTTAAAAAAATTTTTTTTTCGTATATGCCTCATCTTCACTATAGTGTGCATAAATGAAGATCAAGGGGGCCTGATTGATCACAACTAATTGAGACTGATACGGGGTTTGGGATGTATGAACAGAGGTGTGAGGGGCAGGGTGATGGAGGTGACTGCTCAGCTCTGTGCTGCCCTGATCCACAGTGTAAGACTCTGGCAAACTACAGGCTCAGAGGATAACCAGCTTGGGCAGAGACTGGAAACTTCTGCAAGAAGCAGTGGGGAGCCTGTTGGTTGTCTTCTCTCATGTGGTGTTTGCCAGGACTTTTTTTTTTTAAATCAATCTTTCATTTTTGGCTTCTGGGTTTATTATTAAAAAGAAGTGTTAGAGAAAAAGGAGCTAGCACTATTGAGATCCCCCCAGGAGACGGCCCTGGGCGTGCTGTGCACACCCTGCCCCAGGGCAGTCTGTGCTTGTTTTATGGGTGGGAAACTAAGGCCAGGACTCTTGTCTCCAGGCGAGGGTGGAAACAGATTCCCAGGACAGGTCTCTGTGGGCATTTCAGGGAAGCAGACATCTGTTTAATGTAATAAACGTTTTCAACACAGGAAGGGGTAGGAGGTGTTCATGCAGAAGCTGCACAAGCAGCCCTTGGGGAGCTGGGAGCAGAGGGGGTACTCTGGTCGGGGAGATCAGACTGAGGGCATCTGCACTCCCTGACACCACATCGAGTCCCAGGCTCTGAGTCACTTGGGCCCCCCTCGTCAGGGCAAGGTGTGCAGACTGAGTGTGCTTGTCGGGTACGCTGGGGCTGTAGAGGGGGGTGGGCGTCCCCCTCACAGGGGCTCTTCTTTCAGATGATCGAGTCAAACGACATTTCAGAGGAGAAGATCAGGACAAAGGAGACCATGGAGGGTGAGTGGCCACTGGGCCAGGCGGGCTCCGGGCTTTGGGCAGAGGCTGGCTGGTTCTGCCTTTGAGCTGGGTCACATTTTGTGTCATCTGCCATTTGGTGAGAGTCGCCTACTCTGTGCAGGGAGCCATTTACTCCCCCAGTGAGGTGGGCAGTGGCCCAGTTTAAGGAGTGACAGATATTGTGCCAAGTACTTTACTATTGGTTTGGTTGTAATTTTATTTTTATTAAAAAATTTTTTTTGGCCGCTGGCCTATATGGACACCTGAACCCTTGACCTTGGTGTTATCAGTGCCACACTCTCCCAAGTTAACTTTATTTTTAAATACAGGTACAAACTTCAAATGGTTCATTGGGCATACAGCAAAGGGTACTGTATTCCCCGAGTTTCCTCCCTGAAGGTGTGATGTTTGCCATTGCATATCCCCCTTCCAGAGAGATTTTATGCTCATCCAAGCAAGTAGGTAACACAAATGGCCACACCTCTCATGCTTTCAGCCCTTACTTTTTTCCATTTGACAGCCTATCTTGAGACTGTCTCCTATCAGTAATACATTCTGTTACATGGTGCAGAATATTCTGTTGTGTGGAGAAAACATCATGTGTTTAGCCAGCTTCCTACTAACCATCGCTGGTTGTCCCCGGTCTTTGTCTGTTACAAATACCACTGCAGTAAATTACTCCCCCTCTGCCCACCAGCTGTAGTTGAAAGTGTGTTTCCCCACAAACCTCACCAAGAAAACGTGCATCACACTTGGTGCTCTTTGCCAATCTGAAAGGTAAAAGATGCTGTCTGACCTTTCTCTTTCTGTGAATGAAGTTAATAGGTATTTCTATTTCCATTTTTACTTCTATTCGTTGCCCATTTTTTCTGATTAGGTTATTATTCTTTTTTTTTTAAGATGACCAGTAAGGGAATCTTAACCCTTGACTTGGTGTTGTCAGCACCACGCTCTCCCAAGTGAGCCACGGGCTGGCCCTGATTAGGTTATTATTATGATCGTTGATTTTCAGCTCTTTATATATGACATTGCGAACATTTTTTCCCCATTTGGTTGTCTTTTGAGTTTGTGTATGGTGGTGTCTGCCGTGCAGATTTTTAAAGATTCAGTCTTTTTTTTAGCTTCTTCATTCTCCTTCCCACAGCCCATGACAACCATTAATTTGCTTTGTCGCTCTCAATTTATCTATTTTGGACATTTCACAGAAATGGTATCACATAGTATGTGGCCCTTTATGTCTGGCTTCTTTCACTCTGCATAAGGTTTTCAGGGTTTGTCCATGTTGTGGCATGGATCAGTACTTCATTCCTTTTTATGGCCAAGTAACGTTCCATTCTGGGGATAGACCACATTTCGATTATTCATTCGTCAGGTGATGGACATTTGGATTGTGTCTGCATTTTGGCAGTCGTGAATATTGCTGCTATGAACGTGTGTTCATGTAGTTGTTGAGAACCTTTCAGTTCTTTGGGGCATGACACCTAAGAGTGGAATGCTAGGTTATATGGTAATTCTGTGTTTAATTTTTTGAGAAACTGCCGAACTCTTTTGGCTATTCTTGCTTATTTTTTTCCAAGTGATCTTAGAATCAGCTTATCTAGTTCCACACACATTAAAGTCTTGTTGGTATTTCTATTGGTATTCCATGAAATTGATAAATTGACTTGCAGAACATCAGTATGTTTCTGAGCACCTTCCGTGCATAGCTTCTTATGACCGTTATGAGACTGTCCAGCATTGAACACACGTGACTGGGGACACGAGTGCTGTCATTACTGTCAAGACCACACAGTGTTGGATCTTTCTCTTCTGGGTAGGTTGTCCAGAGAGAGGGCTAGCACAAGGAAGAATTTGGACCCAAGTGTGGCTCCGTCTTAGGGTTCCTGCAGGAGGGCCACACACTTGCCTACTGGCCAGTGCCATCAGTCCTGGAGCATTGGTGACTTCTGCTATCCCCTTTCTCCCACTAGGCCTGCAGGACAAGTTGAACAAGAGAGACAAAGAGGTGACAGCCTTGACGTCCCAGACCGAGATGCTCAGGGCCCAAGTAAGTGGTAAGTCTCCTCCCGCAGGGCAGATGCGGGGGGGCTTTCATCAGGGCCATGCCAGTCCAGCAAGCCAGTTGAGTGTGAATGGGTTGGTGCCTGGATCGGGACCCTCCCTCCTCTGTTTTGAGAAGTAAGTGACCTGCGGGGGCAGCCCGGTGGCACACTCGGTAGAGTGCGGCGCTTGAGAGCGTGGTGGCGCTCCCGCCGAGGGTTCGGATCCCATATAGAGACCGGTCCGCTCACTGGTTGAGCGCGGTGCGGGCGCGACACCAAGGGTTGCGATCTCGTTGCCGGTCGCGGTACAGGTGCGACACCGAGCGTTGTGATCCCGTTACCGGTGACGAAAAAAAGACAAAAAGGAAAAAAAATAAAAAAGAAGTAAGTGACTTGGGACAGTTCATCCGTTGTGATCCCGTTACCGGTCACGAAAAAAAGACAAAAAGGAAAAAAAATAAAAAAGAAGTAAGTGACTTGGGACAGTTCATCTGCACTGGGCTTGCTCCTGGGCAGCAGTGAGCGGGAGAGAGTAGCCCATGTACAGTCCAGAATGGAATCTCCCCAGAGCCAGCTCTGTGTTCTCTGTGTCCTGAAATGCCATCACGGGTTCTCTCTTTCTGCTCTTGAGGACTTTGATTTCTCACAAGCCACTTGGATAGTCTATCTGCCCCCAGCCCCTAGAAGAAATACCAGGATTGATTTCAGAACTGGGGAGGACAGTGGTCGGAGCCAAGAGTAGGACACAAAGCTGGGTAGCCTGAGGAGAGGGTCTGGAGTTTGTGATATTGTGACAAATTGGTCCTGCTTCTGAATGCCAGTGGTGGTGTCCATGAGACGGCCCCCCTGCTGGGAAAGGGTTCCCACCCCCTCTTCTGTCCAGTCCCCATCACATTCACATGGCATAATTGGTCCTGACAGAGGTCAGTGGAGCTCAGACTCCTCCAAGGGGAAGGTTGAGCTTCTTTTAGTGTAGGCACCACTGTAAACACCGGGTCCTCTCTGGAAGCATGGCCTGCTCCCCCCACCTGCAGGCTGCTGTGCCTTTGGAGGTGTGGTCTGCTTTTTGTTTTCCCGGGCCCTTTGCTGCCTGCCTCTTAAGGATGACAAGGACCCTCGATGCCTTAAAACTACATAGTGGGGTATGTCAGTGTCCCCCTGGGAAGACCAGCGTCCACCCCTTCGGGTGGAACAGATCCACCTGCATTCTCAACCCTCCTCTACTTTCCCTGCCACTGTCCGCAGCACTGGAGAGCAAGTGCAAGTCGGGAGAGAAGAAGGTGGACACCCTCCTGAAGGAGAAGCGGCGCCTGGAGGCAGAGCTGGAGGCCGTGTCCCGGAAGACCCACGACGCCTCGGGCCAGCTGGTCCTCATCAGCCAGGAGCTGCTGCGCAAGGAGCGGTGAGCCAGCATGTGCTGGGTGGCACCTCTGCCCTTGACCCACGCACCACCTGACCTCGGCCAGCTTTCTCCAGAGGCGGGCCGGGACGGACCTAGGGGGACAGGTGGCTGGGTCACTGCACTCTCCTCTGCCAAGGAGATGAAGCCTCTGAATCCTCAGCATGGTTTTCCAAGCAGAGCTGATGGGAATGATGAGTGCTTTCTGAATTTTTTTGGTCTCAGGGACCCCTTTAAGCTCTTAAAAATTATTGAGGATCCCCAAAGAAGCTTTTGTTTGCTTATTCTATATTTACAATACCAGAGATTAAAACTGAGAAATTTTAAGATATTTATTAATCCATTTAAAAATAATAATTAGCCAATTGCATGTAACACAAATAACATGATTGTTGGTTAAAAAAAGGTAACTTTTCCAAAACAAAAAATATTTACTAAGTGACATTGTTCTACATTTTTTGCAAATTTTTTGAATGTTGGGCTTAATCAAAAAAAGCCAGATTCTTGTATCTTCTACATTGAGTCTTTGCGATTTATCATTTTGGTTGAAGTATATTATGAAAATCTGACCTATATAGATATGTAATTGGAAAAGAGAGGAGTATTTTAATGTCCTTTTCAGATAATTATTAGTATGTTATGTAGCCCCAGGAAAAACCCATTGTATGCTTGAGAGAAATAACAATGAAAATAGTTTTGTTATTATTAAGAAAATAGTTTTGGCCCATAGATTCCCTGAAAAGGTCTTGGGGACCCCTTAGGGACTCCCCAGGCCACAGTTTGAGAACTTCTGGGCCAGATGCAGTTCATATACATGGTTTGTGAGGTCCATATGAGGTTTAAAAAAACTAAAGGAGCATTTAAAAGTCAGAATATGTCATATAAAATCCAGTTTCTCCAGATTCCCTTAAAAAGTCGGAAGAGGGCCGGCCCGGTGGTGCACTGCTACAGTGCGCCGCTTGGGAGTGCGGCGGCGCTCCCGCCGAGGGTTCGGATCCCACATACAGACCGGTTCCCGCTCACTGGCTGAGCGAGGTGCGGGGGCAACACCGAGGGTTGCGATCCCGTTGCCGGTCCCGGTCCGGTACGGGTGCGACACTGAGGGTTGCGATCCGTTGCCGGTCACGAAAAAAGACAAAAAAAAAAAAAAAAAAGGAAAAAGTCGGAAGATCTGACTCCACTGGGCTGACCTCCAGCAGGGCAACCTCCAGCCGTTGCTGGGGACACCGACCCCATCTGGTGGGCCTGGACCCTCTGCATCTCCTCCGTCCCCCACTCTTGCTTTCATTATCTTTCTTATACCCAGTCGTGATCACCAGCCCCTGTGAGCATCTGCACGTCAACCGGAGTTAAAGGAATCTCATTGACACACAAGCGTCTTTTTGTACAAGACTCTGTCTCTTCCCCTCACCTCTCCCCAGTAAATCTGCTGTACAAATCGGGAGTTTCTATGCTAGATTTGCTTCAAATCTAGCACCTCTCTAGAAAAGGTGGCCCTGCCCAATAGGGGCTTCTTAAACAGGTGCAGGGAGGTAGTTTGGGAATATTCCAGGCCAACACGCCCTCTGCAGATGCAGCCTGTGCCTTCTCCTCCTCCTCATCTTCTCTCCTGTCCTAGTGCTTATTTTATCCTTGGTGCTCAGCCCAGTCCCGTCTTCTCCGAGGGGACGTTCTGGACTGTCCTGGCCACAGGGATGCCCCTTCCTCTGATTCCTGGTAGAAGTCACCGGGGGTTTTGGTCTTAATCCATTGCTTTGCAAATGGAAAGGACATTCTTGGGGGGGAGGGGAGAGAGGGAGGAGGGAGGGAGGTGTCGGTGATGGGCCATAATAATCATATACAGTGTATATTGACAAAATTAAAAAATAAATAAATAAATAAATTAAAAAAAAAAAAAATCCATTGCTTTGGATTTCCCCCCTCATCCTCAGCAACACTGCCTCTTTCCTAGAGCTTGGCCTCGGCCACTTCTCCCTGTCACCAGCAGTTCATTCCCCCTCCATCTCTCATCACCCACGCGATTCCCACCTGCTGGAGTGCCGCTGTCTTTTTGGTCATTTCACGAAGTTTAATCCCTTGTTCAAGGCTTAGCTCACATTCCACTTCTTCCTTGAAGCCGTTCTTGATCGATGTGGGCCACAGTAGGATCCTCCACATTCCTGTGGTGTGTAGGATGGGGGTGGGAGATCAGCTAGGAACGCCTTGGTGACAGTATGTGATATGCATCAGAGATTGAACTAGTAGGGAATTCCTTTCCTCACATAAATCTGGAAGTAGCTGTGATAGGCAGTTGGATCAATGACTCAAGATACCAGTGCCAACATCTTTGTCGTTCTTGTCACCTCTTGCAAGGTGGCTGCTGAAGCTCCAGCTATCACATTCATTGCAGGAAGGAGGAGGAATGGGGAAAGGGCAGCACCAGCAGATTTCCACTTGTTCTCAACTACCCATGGCCACCTAGTAAGGGAGTTCTCCTCCTCTGTAATAGATGCAGGTGGGGGAAAAGGATTGCGGGGGTGGGGGTTGCCCATGGCAGGACTTGCTCATCGGTCACTGCATCCTTCCTGCAGAGCCCACATGTGGCCTCAGAACCGTTCTCATCACAGTGCTCCAGGAAGCCACTGCGGCTGGTTAAGAGTTGACCTGGGAAGTAAAGCCCAGCAGATATCAGGCATTTAAAATGTCTTGCCACATGAGATCTCCTGGATGAATGTTTTGGTGTTTTTTGGTTTTTGTTTCTAATTAGACATATATACTCTCATTTAAAAAAATATTTTAAAAACATTCTGGGAAAGGCTGGGTCCTTTTGTCTGTCTTATCCCCAAATCCTGGCCCCCCTTGGGCTGTGATCAAATTGTTTCCTGCCTCGTTTTTTCACTCTGCCCCTGGTGGCACAGCTGCTGTCTGATAGCCAGTGTCCTTCTGAGGTGGTCAGGCTCTGGGTGCTTGGTGAGGTGCTGGAATGTGGAGCTAGGGGGCTGGGGCTGACTGCAGCTGCCCTGTCCCCCAACCCCCCGGCCAGGAGCCTGAACGAACTGCGGGTGTTGCTGCTGGAGGCCAATCGTCACTCCCCTGGACCTGAGAGGGACCTGAGCCGCGAGGTGCACAAGGCTGAGTGGCGGATCAAGGAGCAGAAACTCAAGGATGACATCCGCGGCCTGCGTGAAAAACTGACTGGGCTGGTATGTGGAGGAGGGGTGGCCAGGGGGCAGGAGGTGCCAGGGCAGGGCTGAGGCTGCCCTACTGCCAGGCTGTGAAGACTGATGACCTCCTGGAGTCACCCCAGGAACAGCCAAGTCACAATGAAGGTTTCAAATCCCCTAGGACCACAGGCAGGGTCAGTGATGTGGTGGGGAGCAGGTGGGGGACGGACCCTGGGCATCCTCTTGCAGACGTCGTGGCTGGCTGTGTGGCAGTCTGCATGATGCTGGTACCAGGACAGAACCTCCCCACCCTGTCCTCCTGTGATCAGCATTCAGGACAAGCCTGTGTGCAGTCTTTGGGCCTGGTCCAGTCCAACGTATGGATAGGGTGGGGTCCGGGAGGACAGGCCTCCTCTCAGGGGAAGCTGCTCTGAAACCCCTCACTACCCTCCTACCCAGCCACCAGCTCAACCACATAGTGGAGATGAAAGAAAACAGGGCCTAGCTCTGGGGGAGGTCACAGGCTGGAGGGAGGGGTGAGGCCCACCCACAGCAGGGGGCAGGCCCTCAGTCTGTAGGGTCAGGGATAAGGGGCTTCATTCTGGCCACACAACCCAATCGTGGGCCTGGTGGTCACTGGGATGTCAAGTCCTGGCATATCTGACCAGCAGGGGTTGATGCCAGGACCCTCTGAAGTTCTCACAGCTCTGCGAGTCTGGGAATGACTCCAGAGAAGACAGGCCCTGGGGCTGGTGGGGACTGAGGCTTTCCCAGGTCTGCGTGGGAAGTGGGCATGCTGAGCTCAGATTCGTCCCACGGGCCACAGGGTGGTCACGTTTATGCGAACTGCAGCCCCTACCCCCAGGACAGCCTCTTGTAGCTCCACGGGAGAACTCGGGATGGGCTTGCTGGGTGGGTAGAAACCACCTGAATGGAGAAGGCTCAGGTTTGGATAGAAGGCAGTTTGGATAGAGGGTCAGAGCAGGGTGGAAGGACTGGGTTTCTGTGGAGTGGGGGGGCCTGTCCAGCTTTGTGGCAGGTGTACCGCTGGGTATTGTCGTGGTGGGTGCATCCATGGGGGACTCAGACACTGAAAGTAATGGGGGGGTGCCATGGGTGCCGAACAGGGCTCAGGTAGGCTGGAGGGCGAGGGGATGGGAGGCCCCCATCTATGACAGTGAGGGGTGATGTAAGAAGGAAAACTCGGGGGGTGGGGTCCTGGATTCCAGGACCTGGAGAATGTGGAGCATCTGACAGACCCTAGGGATTCAGGGCAGGGGGCCCTCAGGGAGGGAACCCAGAAGTGGGGCCAGAAGACTTTTCTGCCTAGAGGTGAGACCCCCCCAGCACACACACGTGTGCACACACACACACACTCTTGCACTCTCCTGCCCCTCCAGGATAAAGAGAGGTCCCTGTCAGATCAGAGGCACTACTCCCTCATTGACCCGTCCTCGGCACCCGAGCTCTCACGGCTGCAGCACCAGCTCATGCACACACTCTTGCACTCTCCTGCCCCTCCAGGATAAAGAGAGGTCCCTGTCAGATCAGAGGCGCTACTCCCTCATTGACCCGTCCTCGGCACCCGAGCTCTCACGGCTGCAGCACCAGCTCATGAGCACGGAGGATGCACTGCGGGACGCGCTGGACCAGGCTCAGCAGGTGGAGAAACTCATGGAAGCCATGAGGAGCTGCCCTGACAAGGCCCAGGTGAGCTGCAGCCAGGGCACATTGACCAGGAGGGTGTGATGGGGCCGTGTCCACAGGGAGCCCCAGTCTGAAGGGGAAGGCAGTCCTGCCTTCTGACAGTCCCAGTCCAAGGGCTTTACCCTGAGGGTCTCAGACTAGGAAGGGAGAAGTGGCCTTGCCTGAGAGGCTTGGTCTCTGGGGGTCCTGAGAGCCCCAGGCTGAAGAGGTTGGGGTTTGGAGCCCGAGGTGGTTCCCTTGGGAAGACCTTGCCATCTAGTGGGCCAGCCAGGAACTGCTGCCAGTGCACCTGCTAAGCGTCTCCCCATGACTCTTCCAGAACATTGGCAATTCCGGTTCTGCAAATGGCATCCACCAGCAAGACAAAGCCCACAAACAAGAGGTAAGGGCGGCTCTGGCCCTCCCATGCACGCAGATCTCTCCAGAGAAAAACCCTGAAAAGTCACTAAAAATACACAAAGATGCATTGTGTGAGCAGCTTTACAGGCGGGTCGCTTGGGGGGGCTACTGCAGTCAGACTCCATTCAGCCTTCATCCTGCTCTTTGAACCTCATCTTCCTCCTTTTTTAAAAAGACATTCTTGTGATAAAGTAATACATGCCTATAGGGAAACTTCTGGAAAAAAAAACCCAAAAATATATAAAGAAAATACTCACCAGTAGCCTTCATACTCAGAGATAACCAAGATTGACATTTTTAAGTGATATCCTCCTTGAACTTCCCTAAGCGTGTATGCGTGTGTGGAGGTATGTTCACATGTGTAGCCAGTCCTCATTTTTCGAGGATTCCACATATGCAAATTTGCCTACTCACTAATAGTTATTTGTAATCCCAAAATCGATTCTTTGGGTGCTCTCTCGGTCATCCACGGTGCACACAGAGGCAGACCACGTGAGTCACCCCACGTGCTCCCCACCCGAGGCTGGACCGGGCGGCGCTCTGCCTGCTGCTGCAGCTCGCCCGCTGTGAGCAGCATCCCTTTCATGGCCTTAATGCCATGTTTTTGAATTTCTGTGCTTTTCATTGGTGATTTTGCTGTTTAAAATGCTGCCCCATGCAGAGCTGAAGTGCTGTCTAGTGTTCCTACTTGCAGGAAGGCTCCGGTGCGTCTTACGGAGAAAGCGTTAGACACGCTTTGTTCAGGCATGAGAGGTAGTGCTGTTGGCCGTGAGTTCAATGTTAGTGATATTAACAGATATTCAGTAAGGTGTCTTTAAACAGAAACACACGTAAAACTAGGGTGAGTGTTGACTGGTGGATGAAAATGTGATAGAGGCTCGCAGGAACCTACCCTCCCGCTTCCCCAAGAGTACTGGTTTGGTGTCGCCAGCTCAGTGTGCTCGGGGACTGGGTAGAGCAGAACTACTGAGAATAACGAGGGTCATGGCTACAGGTGTGCACGCGTATGTATGTCTGCGTGCATGCGTGCTAACTTTTGTTAGCTATCGTCTCACTCTTAGTGCCTGGAGTGTTCTCTGCCATTTTCCCCAGAACATACTAACATGTTGCCCCGTTCAGTTGATCTTTTCGTGTCTATACATAGATGTGTTTAATAATATGTATAATTTTTTTTTTTTTAAAGATGACCAGTAAGGATATCTTAACCCTTGACTTGATGTTGTGAGCACCACGCTCTCCCAAGTGAGCCACGGGCTGGCCCTCTTAATATGTATAATTTTTTATGAACCATTTGAGTATAATTGTATGTATCATGGCCCTAAACGCTTGAGTCTATCTACCCTGAGGAAAGGACATGGTTTTACATAACCACAGTAGTGACCCATCTCAGTAACCATAATGTTGACACAGGGTTTACGTGTAACCAACGCTCCTACCCGTTTCTGCAGTTTGCTCAGCAGTATCTTCTGCGATTCTTTTCTCTCAGTACAGGATTTGGTCTAGCGTCGAGTCGGCTTATTGCATTTCCTTGTTATGTCTATTTAGTCTCCTTAAATCTGGAACATTTCCTCAATTTCCGTGTGATTTTTATGACATTGACGTTTTTAAAATACAATCCTCTCTCTCTTTTTTTTAATAGAAGATGGTCTAGCGTCGAGTCGGCTTATTGCATTTCCTTGTTATGTCTATTTAGTCTCCTTAAATCTGGAACATTTCCTCAATTTCCGTCTGATTTTTATGACATTGACGTTTTTAAAATACAATCCTCTCTCTCTTTTTTTTAATAGAAGACTCCTTGTTTGGGATTTGTGTAGTCCCTTGTGATGAGCCTCAGGTTATACTCAGGGTGTCACAGCCTGGGGGTGTCTTGCCCACCTGACCCTCACTTGTGATCACCTGCTCAAGGTGGTGTCTGATTTCTCTGCTGCATAGTTACTGTTTTTTTTCCTAACAAGTAGTGTGTGGAGAGAGACTTTAGGACCATATGAATGCTCTGTTCCCCACCAAAACTCCCCCTGGATTTAACGTCTACCCATACCACTTGCATGAACCAATCTCAACAACAAAATTTGCAGAGGAGCAGATCTATCATTTGTATAGAGTAGGTAGCATACTCCATATTTAATTTTGCTCCCAGTTTTCTTCCACTGGATATTTTAAACATAAGCATTTTCTCTCCTTTTAAAGCAGTCTTTGTCAATTCTACGTTTTACAAAATTGTGTATATGAAATTAGTTTTCTAAAACCTCATGGGCCTGAGGGGCTCCCACGCTGGTTGTGTCTCTGCTTGGTGATGTTATTTTGCAGGGGGTGCCAAGTGGCCCCCACCTTGTCCCACAGTCAACCCCTGCATTCACCAGCCCCTGGTCCAGAACCAGCTCTGTCCCTGGCTTACTGTGTGACCTTGGGCAAGTGAGGCTGGAATAGGGGAAGGAGGCTACTTCCTCCTCTTCCACCCAGGAGCCCCCAGACTGCAGGTGCTCACGAGAGATGGGAGAACCTCGGCCACAGAATCTGTCAAGGGCCCTAACTTTGGGGGCCGGGCAGGGGCAGGGGAGGACCTGGACCAGCCTGAGAGCAGCATGGAGGCACCAGGCTGCAGAGGAGGGAAGGCTGCGGGGCCGGGACAGGTGGGTGGCATTGGCAGAGCCGCCGCAGGTTGTCAGGGCACCTGGGAGCCGGCGTGCGGCTTTGTCCTCCAGCAATCCTGCGAGGCACAGGGGTCCAGCTCAGTTCACAGGTGTGGAAACTGAGACTCGGAGTCTCCAGTTTTCATTTCCTCTGATACAGCCTCCACATGGGGACTCGGGGCTCTTTGTAAAACCCACCCACAGCTTCCCGGTAATGTCTGTCACCCTACCTCCTGTCCCACTGTGCCCCGGACACAAAGCAGGGAGGCTTTTCTTGCCTCCGGGCATTGGCACATGCTGTTCCCGCTGCCCCGCATGCTCTCCTCCCCCTCCCCACCGCCACTCCCTTCTTCCCTGACCCTCCTCCGCCTACGTGTCCCTCAAGGCTCTTGGAGACACTTGCTGATCGAGCTCTTTCTCTCTTTAGGACAAGCACTGACCCTGAGGGACATGGTGGAGCAGCCTAGCCCACACCAGAGCCCCGCCAGGCTGCCTGGGGGCGCTTCCTCCAGGCAGGGACCAGGACTGTCGCTTTGGAGACAGGATAGTGTTTGTAACAATAACGTACTCACCGCCATGGACAATCCCCCACCCCGAACCCCCTGCCGGACCAGGAGGCTTCCTCAAGCACGGCCTTCCCAGAGAGCAGTACCGCCCCGGCCTGGCCCTGGGAACTTCAGCCTGGACATCTGGCAGCTTCTGGAATTTGTCTGGGGAGGCAGAGGGGGTCCAGTTGGTCCCCTCTCCCCAGAACGAGCTGCCCTGAGGCTCATCTTGGCGCTCTGGGCCTTGATGGGCCCCCTTGCCTTCCCTTTCCTCCCCTTCTCCCCCAGGGCTCCTCGAGCCTAGAGGGGCCAGAGGAGGGCCCAGCTTCTCCTTGCAGGCACCGAGGAGGGAAATCCGGGCTCCAGGAGCAAGGTGGGGGACCCTTTTCTGCAGCCACTTCCAGGCCAAGGCAGTCCCCAGGGCTTTGGTCCCCACTTGCTGAGCCCCTCAAGCAGTGGTACAAGTTTCCCTCAAGTGGTACAGGTCTGCCCAGTGAGGTCTCCAGGTTCAAAGTGTTGGGGGTACAGGGTCCTTCTTCCCCCACCCAGCAACAACCCCTTACACACACTTCCAAGCTGCTGGCCAGAGGGAGTTCACCAGGGCTACGAGCCACAGTATTAACGAAGTTTGGAAGTCCCTCTCCTCATCCCCCACCACAACCTTGTCCAAGCCCTGGCTTGGAGCTGGGGCAGGGGTGGCTGCAGGAGAGCCCAGAGCAAGGGCCTGGGCATGTTTTGACAAAGGTCAGTAATAGGGTGTCCCCTGAGTTGATTAGATGTTTCCAAAGTGGACCTCCCACCTGCAGAGGCACCCATGTGGGCCTGACGTACACACTCCATTGACACACATACTCAGGCCATGCGTGCACACGTGGCCATGCAGATGGGGGTGTCTGCAGTTAACCACACTCAGGCCACACAGGTGCATGGCTTGGGTTCCGGGACTGAGCCCTAAGCCTGGTGGGGCCATGCCCGGGAACACTACAAACGTTCCTGCCCCCTCAAGGTTTACATACCCACCCAGGTACACACAGCTGGGCGTTCAGGGATGCCTAGAACTCACCAGAATGAGCATGTACCAACAGCCCCTTTCAGTCTGACAGGTGCCTGCATGGGGCTCTTCAGCCCTGTCTTCTGTGGCTGGGAAGAGAGCCCAAGCAGTGGTGGGGATAAGAAAAATCTACCTGCCTCCTGTCACCTGTCAAGCTCTGCTGGGCTATCCCGGCCTGTGCATGGTGGGAAAAGCCAGTGTTGGCCCAGCAGCCCCCCTTTTTGAGCTGCAGGGCCCATAGGTGACTTCCGCCTGGGCCTCAGCATCAGCACACAGGGACCTGCCCACCCTCCACAGCTCGGGGGAGCTTTCAGTGGGGCCCTTCCCAGCCAGGGGACTCACGCAGGGCCCATAGGTGACTTCCGCCTGGGCCTCAGCATCAGCACACAGGGGCCCTGCCCACCCTCCACAGCTCGGGGGAGCTTTCAGTGGGGCCCTTCCCAGCCAGGGGACTCACGGGAGAAGCCTGATGCCTATCCTGGCTTTCCATCAGCCACAGGACAGGTGTGCAGTTCACAGGAACAGCCCAGGTCGCCATGGTGGGCACTAACAGGTAGGGGAGGTGGTGCTCACATTCTTGCCCAAACGCAGCCTGTCGGGGCAGCGAGTTAGTCCCCTTGGCCCCCTTTCTGCTCCTTTTTGGCCCTTGGTAGCTCTCGCATGCAGTTTTATTAACAACAGCCTAGAAATGATGCTTTAGTGGCCTAACCCAGAGTCAAATACTGCTCTTTCCAGTAAAATCGGGCAGCTCTGCCCTGTCCACAGCAGGAACTGGTTAGTCTACTAACAGCCAAAGGCCTCCACAGTTGGGCACCAGGAGGGGCTGAGCTCCAGGGGGTGGGCTTGCAGGTGGCAGGTACCCAAGAAGCAATTTCCTGTGGGCCTCTCAGCCTGCCCAGGTGTGGCTCAGCCAGTCCCCTCCCCAGGTCCTCCCCATACCCTTCCCCTCCCCACAGTGGAATTGTTGAAGTGTGGCGAGTCCGTGCTCGGAACAATAAAGCTTGTGACTGAGGTCCAGGACCCCTGTAGTCATCAGCTTCTTTCTGAATGTGGCTCGGGCTCCTCCAGCCTCGCTAAGCCCTTGGGCACCCTGGTGCCGGGTGTTGGTCCCCGATTCTACTCTGCCGCCAGCTAATTCTGGTGTAAATGGCTGATGAGGGCCTCAGAGCAGCTAGAGTCAAAGAATCCCTGGGACTGAGGTTCCTTGTCCTGGAGAGAAACGAGCAAGAGCAGACAGAAGCAAAGGTGGCGAGGGGCAGGCCCAGCAAGGCCACCAGGGTGCAGGAGATGCCGAAGGAGCGCAGGGCTTTGCACTGGGTTTGCAGTGGAGTCAGAGATGTGAGCAGGCCCGCGAGGAAAAATGAAAATGATGGTGGACCAGCTAACATGTTTGAAGAGTTTGATGAGAACGTTTCCAGCTTGTGAGCAAATTGTTTCCTGCAGCAGCTTTCTGTAGATCAAGTGAAGAGTACAACCTTTTGCAAGCTTTGTGGTCATCACAGACGGGTGGAGTTGGCCTCCCCGGGAGACTGAACAAGGCTCTTGAGGTTAACAGCTGGATGCGTCAGGAGGCTTCGTGCACTTTCTCAGGAACAATGTGAGCAAAGTCCTGGAGGCAGCAGTGGGGCACCAAGGGGGAAGGAGAGTTTAAGGAAGGGGCTGAGAGAACCCTCAAGGGACTCCCTGAGGAGCCATTACCAATCCGAAGGGGTGAAGTGAAGGACCTGATAGCAAAACTAGGGGAAACCGCAGGACCCCGGCCCAGGGGGGAAGCTGCTGGAGGAGTAAATCTCTCTCCTGCCCTCTTGTCCTGCCAGCCCTGCCTACTGGCCAAGCTCCACCTGTTGGAGGGTAGAAATCAGCCCCCAGGACAGCCCAGGGCAGAGAGGGGAGCAGAGTGGATTTGGGGTGTAGGCAAATAGAGAACAGTCATCAGTCTCCATCCTGAGACAGATCTGGGGTAGATTTAACAGCATCCTATTCTCTGGGCTTCTGCCGCTCAGAATAGAAATGGTCTTTGCCCTTCCAGAACCTCTTACCCACCCAGCATTTTGAAATTCAAAGTGCTTCTGCAAACAGGAATCTTTACCCTCAAAACTTGTCAAACACCACTGTGACCTGTGGTTCCTTTTCATTTGGCCCAAGGCACTGGGTTAGCCCAGTCACCCTGACTGACAGGTAGTCACCTAGGATGCTGAGGGTGTCACTCTCCCCCGGGTGAAGGGTTTCCTCGACTTGTTTGATCTTCAGTGGGAACTCCACACCAAGGACATGGGGTCAGAGAAGAGCAGACCCTCACTCACACATGCTTACCGGAGGACAGAGCCTCCGGACCATGAGGAAGTGGGTGCTGGGTGGGGGGAGGAAGGGAGGGAGGAGAAAGGGGTGATGAGCAGGGCAAGAGAAAGGGGTGATGAGCTGGAGCCAAGGCTGACTTTGTCACCAGGGCTGAGGTTTGTGTGTGGGATGTAATGCGGATCTCAGGAAGAAGCACTCTGAGCCTTTGCCCCGGCATGCCACAGGAGGGGCAGGATGGAAGAAGGGGACCTGAGTGAGGGTGAGGGGCCTTGGGTGTTGGTGATGGACGGATGTGCAGAGCCCTTGCCTTCGTGGGCTTATCCTCAAGGTCAGGGGACTCCAGGAGGATGTCTGGGGTTTGGGGAGGTGTGTGTAATTCCAAGGCCTGGAGGACAGCCTTGACCCTTCAGAGACTGCCTGCCACCTTGGAGGGGTGTGGGTGAGGTCTTGACAGCACAGCCTTGGGAAGAGCACAGACACTGGACACCCTTGGGGTCCAGCTCAGCCTGCCACCCTCTGGCTATGGGCTCAATCCCACTGCTCCATTTCCCTGAGCCTCAGATTCATCATCTGTGAAATGGATAAAGTAACACAGACCTCGTGCACAGTGGGGTCTGAGTGAACCCTGCACAGCCTTAGGTTGGAGGCCTCGCCTGGGTGTTCCCTCCCCTCTGCCCCCCTCTGTGTGTGCAGATGCCAAGCAGGCAGGTGAGCATCTGTGGTCCCTGGGAGCCCCTGTGGGGCAGCCCTCGATGGGTCAGTTTTATGGGTCAGATCAGTGGGGGGCGGCCTGCTCACCAGGTGCAGGAAGAGCCCCAAGAGCTCAGCACATCTTGTTGGCCCACCGCAGCATCCCTGCCTCGAAGCTCCTTGAGCTAGTGGCAGGCCAGGGTCTCCCCCAGGCCAGGTCTGGGGTTCCGAGAGGGCTGGGAGCTGGCTGCTGTGGATACACCGTCGCTGGGTTGACTTTTCTTTTTTAACTTTTTTATTTTGAGATAATTTTAGATTTACAGATGAATTGAGAAAATAATGTACTTCCCATCCACCCTTTGCCAGCTCCCCCAGCATCAGCATCTTGCCTACACAGCACAGTGATCCAAACTAGCGAACGAATGTTGCTATGACACTCTCAGCCGCAGTGTGGGCTCCATTCAGATTTCACTGGTTTTCCCATCAGTGCCCTCTCCTGTCCCAGGACCCTCTCAGAGTGCCACGTTGCATTTATTCATCGTGTCTCCTAAATTAAGGTTTATCTGGCATATTCTCCTGATTCTACTGAGATTGTGCATTTTGGGGCAGGACAGCACAGAGGCGATGTCCCTCAGTGCATCCAACCAGGGAGGACCTGCTGCTGACATGGCTTCTTCCTGGGGTTGCCAGCCTTGACACTGGGTTAAGGTGACATGCCCCAGGATTCTCCCCCATACTACTACTCTTTTTCCCTTTGTAATTCATAAATATTTTGTAAGAGATACTTTGAGGTGATGCAAATATCCTGTTTCTCCTTAAACTTCACCTCTGAGTTGAGCATCCATTGATGGATGTTGCCTGCAGCAGTTACTGCTGTGATATTCTAATAGTGATTTTCTGTCTCCCTCATTCTTTCTACATTTATTACCTGGAATTCTTCTGCAAGAAAGAGTTTGTCTCTTCTCCCCCATTTACTTACGTATCCAATTGTTTATTTATATCAGTATGGACTTAATGGATACATTATACTTAGGGTCATGATCCGGTGCTATCATTACTTATTTTGTTGCTCAAGTTGTTCCAGCATCAGCCATTGGCAGCTCTTTTAGTTGGTTCCTCTGCCCCTTTGACATGCCCTCATCCTTTTGTTTTTCAAGCACTTCCTCACTTTTTGGTCCTACAAGATGCTCCAGGCTCACCTTGTATTTTCTCTGCCCCAGCCCTGGAATCAGCCAATGAGATATGAAACTAAAGCAACCGAAGAGGGATGGGGATAGATTGCATTTCATCAAAATGTAACATGTTTGGGCCGGCCCGGTGGCGCACTGGATAGTGTGCCGCTTGGGAAGCGTGGCGGTGCTCCCGCCCGAGGGTTCGGATCCCACATACAGACCGGTTCCCGCTCACTGGCTGAGCGAGGCACGGGAGCAACGCCGAGGGTTGCAATCCCGTTGCCGGTCCCCGGTCCGGTACGGGGGCAACACTGAGGGTTGTGATCTGTTGCCAGACACGGAAAAAAGACAAAAAAGACAAAAAAAAAAAAAAATGTAACATGTTTGTACATCACGGGATACCCACTAAACGTGAGAAAATATTTGCAAATCATATATCTGAGAAGGGTCTAGTATCCAGAGTGTATAAGGAATTCTTTCAGCTCAATGATAAAAATACAGATAACCTAATTTTAAAATGGGCAAAGGATCTGAATACACATTTCTCCAAAGAAGACATACAAATGGCCAACAGGCACATGAAAAGGTGCTCAATATTGTCAGTCACTAAGAAAATGCAAATCAAAACCAAAATGATATACCACTTCACCCTCACTGGATGGCTAAAAATTAAAGAGAGATAATAACAAGTGTTGACAAGGAGGAAGAGCAATTGGAACTCTCACACATTGCTGGAGCAAGTGTAACATGGAACAACCACTTTGAAAAACACTTTGGCAGTTTCTCAAAATGTCAAACGTAGAGTTATCCTATGACTCAGCAATCTTACTTCCAGGTGTCCATACAAAAACTTGTACACAGATATTCACAGCAGTATTATGCATAACAGCCAAAAAGTGGAAACAACACAAATGTCCATCAACTGATGAATGGAAAAACAAAATGTGGTATATCCATATAATGGAGCATTATTTGGCCACAAAAAGGAATGAAATACTGATACATGCAGCAACATGGAGAAACCTCCAAAGCATCATGCTAAGTGAAAAAAGCCAGACACAAAAGGTCATGTACTGTATGATTCCATTTACATGAAATATCCATGGATAAATCCAAGGAGACAGAAGGCAGGTTGCTGGTTCCCAGGGGCTGAGGGGAAGGGAAATTGGGAGAAACTACTTAATGGATATGGGGTTTTACTTCAGAGCAATGGAAATGTTGTGGAATGAGACAGAGGTGGTAGCTGCATAACATTGTGAACATCCTAAATGTCACTGCGGTCCTCTGTGGAATGATTCATTTTGTTATATGAACTTCACCTCAATAGGTTATTTTTTTTTTTTAAAGAAATCTTACATTATGATAGTTACCATGGTTTTCACAGGAGGAGTGTGATTTATTAATATGAGCACCAGAATGTATTAGGAATCTTCGTTAAATAGTGATGTATGAATATTTTTATTTGATCAGATAATTTCAGGGAAAAATATCGGTTGGTGCAATTTTTCATGTTAACAGAATAAAGAACCATTTCAGCAACTGCACTAGACTGCTGGCAGAGGGGAGGCCGCATGGGGAGCAGAGGAACCTGTTTGACGTCGCTTGATTGAAAAGTTATAAAGGAGTCAAACACGGAACTAGGGGCAGGCAGGGGCCAGCGTGCACTATTGCTCAGCAGGCTTGGCCTGGCATGGGCCCAGGTCTCCCAGCCTGAGACTCTGTGCCCATGGCCGCAGTTCCAGCTTCAGCATACCATCTTGGTGCCTGGGCCATTTACAGGCAGCAGCCAGGGCCACTATGACAGATTCTGGCACTGATGTCTCTGATGCAGTGAGCTGGTGCCTCTCTCACAAGCAGTGCCTCTGTGCTAAGGATATTAAGAGATGAGTGGAGAGGGGCTTGAAAGTGTCGTTATATGGTATTATTACTCAGCTTCATTGTTACTGACATCCGAGGCTGAAGAAAATGACGAAACTGTCCAAACCCCCCTCAAGTTTCCAGTGAAAAATACCCCAATGAATCACCCTTTAATAAAATATCCCGGGAAAATCTAGAAGACAAGGACATCTCAGACATTTTTTTAATTATCAGCATTACAAGCAGAAGAAACCCTTATAGGGTGAAAATTTTTACTTTAGTGTCAGTTGTGCAAGAAAAATAAAATGAAATACTAGATCAAATAAAAGCTAGAGGGGCCGGCCCGTGGCTCACTTGGGAGAGTGTGGCGCTGATAACACCAAGGCCACGGGTTCGGATCCCTATATAGGTATGGCCGGTTGGCTCACTGGCTGAGCATGGTGCTGACAGCACCAAGCCAAGGGTTAAGATCCCCTTACTGGTCATGTTTTATTTTTTTATTTTTTTGTCCTTTTTGAGACCGGCCGCACCACACTCAGCCAGTGAGTGCTGTGAGCGCACCGGCCATCCCTATATAGGATCTCCCGAGTGCACCACGGGCTCGGCCCATTACTGGTCATCTTTTAGAAGAAAAAAAAAAAAAAGAGCTAGAAGAGAGGAAGAAAAAAAAGAAAAAGAAAAAGAAGCAGGAGCCAAAAAGCAATGATTTCATGGCATGCCCATTAGAGTTAAGAATTTCTTTTTTTTTTTTTTCCTTTTTTTTGTCTTTTTTACTGACCGGTAACGGGATCGCAACCCTCGGCGTCGCGCCCGCACCGGGGACAGCAACGGGATAGCAACCCTCGGTGTTGCACCCGCACCGCGCTCAGCCAGTGAGCGGGAACCGGTCTCCACATGGGATCCGAACCCTCGGCGG
>NW_007726742.1:179225-203078 GCF_000696425.1 Galeopterus variegatus
GCGACACTGAGGGTTGCGATCCGTTGCCGGACACGGAAAAAGACAAAAAAAAAAAAAGACTGAAGTGTAAATTCGGGAGGCAGCATGGTATAGGGCAGATAACCAGGAGGCTTTGTTCTAGAGTCTTCTCTGTAACCTCGGGGAAGGCTTTCTGCTCTTTGCCTCAAGCATAGCAGCAGAAGGAAGGGGCTGCTGTCTCTGGGACCGCTCCAGCACCCATCTAGATGCCCCTGATGGCCTCCCTCTCCTGGCTGCAGCCTCCTCTCTTCTCTGGCCCACACAGGCCACTTTGCATTGGATTTCCCAGGAGCCTCCAGCCTGGAATTTGCCAGGAGCATCTGCATTTGCCTCCTCACTGGGTCCTATCCCTGGACTTCATGTTCATCTCTTTCTGTTCTTTATTCCCCATTCCCCTCCAGAGCTCCTTCAGGCACCCTGCCCCCTGGGGTCAGCCTCAGATCCTGGCTCAAACCCCACACCCTCAGATAAGCCTTTCCAAATGACCAGACACACACACACACACACACACACATGCACGCACACACAGTTTTTCTCCCCAGCAGGGAGCACTCTCAACCCCTTCGCAGCACAGACCACAGTCTGAAGGGACATACACAGGGGATCTGTTTCACACCTTCCTCTCTGCAGGAGAGAGCACCGGGTTTGACTCACCCATGTCTCTAACCCCTTTTTAAATTGACACATAAAAACTGTATATATTGGGCCGAGCCCGTGGCGCACTCAGGAGAGTGCGGCGCTGGGAGTGCAGCAGCGCTCCCGCCGCGGGTTCGGATCCTATATAGGGATGACCAGTGCACTCACAGCGCTCACTGGCTGAGCGTGGTGCGGCCGGTCTCAAAAAGGACAAAAACAAACAAAAAACTGTATATATTTATGGTGTGCAACGTGATGTTTTGATGTATGCATACACTGTGGAATGGCTAAATCAAGCTAAATAAATTGCGTCACCTGCTATGCTTGTCGTTTTTTTTGTGGTTACAACACTTTAAATCTCCTCTCAGCCATTTCCAAGTACACAATATATTGTTATTACTTACAGTCACCACGGTATATGATGGATCTCTTGAACTCATTCCTCCTGTCTAAATGAAATTCTGTGTCCTTTGACCAGCATCGCCTCACCCCCCACCCCACGCCTCTGGCTCAGCCCAGTGCCTGGCACATAGTAGGTGCTCACTGGGTAGCCGTCCAATGGATTTATCACACACACACACTCAAATCTTCAGTCCTGCCCCCCTCTCTAGCTTCCCTCCCTGAGCTCCAAACTCCAAACACTCCCACATTTCACCTCCCTTCTAAAAAATGTTACTGTTTCTGTACTCTTGGCAAATCATTTAATTGTCCTCATTTTTTCTTTCAATCTGAGTTTATTTGACCATCTTTGGAACCTTCATGCTTTTGGCTGTTTCCTTAAAAACAGGTTTTGCTCTGAGTCCTCTTTACTTTAAAGTTTATATCTCATTTAGAAAATAAGCGTGATTTTCTTCACTCGTGATGCCAGGTTTTCATCTACGACCTGTCCCCCTCACCATGTCTCATCTCATGGATGGTTGCCTGTGTTGTCTTAGACTCTTACATCTTTAACATTCGTATTTTAATTCTTTAATCCCGGAGTTGAGACTTTGATCTCCTATCTTCTTATATCACATTCATTTTGTCACTTTATTTTATCTTTATTTTTTGACCGGTAAGGGGATCACAACCATCTTCTTACATCACATTCATTTTGTCACTTTATTTTATCTTTATTTTTTGACCGGTAAGGGGATCACAACCCTTGGCTCGGTGCTGTCCGCACCACGCTCAGCCAGTGAGCAACCTTGGCTCGGTGCTGTCCGCACCACGCTCAGCCAGTGAGCAAACCGGCCATCCCTATATAGGATCCGAACCCATGGCCTTGGTGTTATCAGCACCGCACTGTCCCGAGTGAGCCACGGGGCGGGCCCAATTTTATCTTTATTTGAAACCTCTTAACTTTTACATCTTGTGAAGAGTAACTTTTAAGCCCAACTTCCTAGTTGTTAATTTTCATTTTGTATTTGCTGATTGTGACTTTGTATCATACCTCAGCTCTCTCACATATAAAGTTTTCATCTTATTGGGGCTAGTCTTTTACTTATTTCAGCTTAACTATTTTTCATGATTTAAAAAAAATTCTTCAAACTTTGCTGGCTCTTGCATTTTCTCAGGCTCAAATATTTATTTTTCTCAGCCATGACTCCTTAACTTTCCAGGTGTTCACTCCTCTCAAAACCCAGTGCAGCCGGTGCTCTGTGGTGCACACCGGCCCTGCTCTGCAGATGGATAGGCATGTGCCCAGGGGCACATGGCCAGCGAATGGCAGGAGGGATGGCAAACCCAGGAAGTGTGGTTGGGGCCCGTGCCCTCTGCTACCTGTCCCTGTCTCCCGGTCCTGCCTCCAGAACCCAACAGTATATTTGAGGAGGGTCAGATGTCACAGTCCCCTAGCTGTCCCTGCAGGCACCCTGCAGGCTGCCCCGTGGATCTCCCTGTCCTTTTACAAGTGCTTTTCCTTAAAAATGCACTCCAGGAGATTCAAGAGGCCATGGCTCCCCTTTCCCTAGTCTCTCACTGGCCCCTCTGTGCAAACGTCACCCTTGATTTCCTAAAGCATGTGGCTGCCTAGAATCTCATGCCACCTGGGGTATCCTCTAAAGACCTGCATGTTTTAGAATCTGTCATCTCTGACATCCATGGCCACTGGAGTCAGGGCAGATTATGCCAGGAGTGTGTCCCAAACCTACAGGGGATTCTGGGCAGGAGGTCCCACCAGTGCACCTGTCATCCAGGTGATATCCCTGCTCTGATCTGGTGCTGGAGTCTAGATGATTGGTGTGAGGGAGGGCAGGAGAGGGTCTATGCCAGGCCCCTGGCTCTGCTTTACCCCACTCTGCTAATGGTCCAGGCCGTGTGATGACTGGGCTTCCATGTTACACAACTCCAGGGGGCACCATTCCCATGGTGCACATAGACTCTACTGTGCAAGGATCCCCCTGATGAGCTGAAGGCCAAAAAGCAGCTGGCTCTTGAGAGTTAATCCCAAACAGTGATCATCTTTGGGGTCCCAGATGAGCTCAGGACTCAAGCCAGCCAACTGGGTTCCTCCCCAGCACTTCCCTGCCAGCAACAACACCAGACACTAGGAGCCCCTCGAATGTCCATCTCTCAGGCTTGTCTCACCTCTGTCCACCCCTCCTCCCAGTTATAAAGTACAGAAAAGTAGCAGTTAAAAAAAGTAGTAGATCTGGGCCAGCACATGGCTCACTTGGGAGAGCATGGTGCTGACAACACCAAGTCAAGGGTTAAGATCCCCTTACTAGTCATCTTTTTGGAAAAAAAAGAAAAGTAGTAGGTCTGTGAAGAAAGCAATGCCAGACAAAACAGTACAAGCTGTAGGATTCCATCTACATAAGGCAACAGGGATCACTGCCACCGGAAATCCCTGGGGGCTGGGTAGAGACTAGAAGGAGGTAGGAGGGGGCTTCTGGGGACATGGTGTGTTCCATTTCCTAATCTAGGAGCTGATTACATGGACGTATTTGGCTTATGAAAACCCAACATGCTACACACACTTACGATTTGTGTATTTTTCTGTATGTAATACTTCAATAAAAGAGGAAAGCAAACAAACAAGAATGTAAGCACCGTCCTGTAGGCAGAGGACATGGCTTTCCCAGGGGCTGGATGAGTTCTGGCTACCAGCTAATTAATGCCAATATGACCCTCAGTCCCGCTATTCCCAAGCCAAGACCCCAGGCAATGCTGTCCGGCTGTTCCAGACTTTTAGGTAACAACCCATTTCAGCAAGTCACCCCACTGAGTTTCCCAGGCCTGAGTTAGAGGAGATTTGTCCCAGAGGCTTTGCCGGGAAGCCCCACATCCTGTCTTCACATTACTGTGTGTTCCTGTTACTTCCCTTTTATCTTTTAGCAGCTTTATTGAGATATAATTTACATACCATTCCATTCACCTATTTGAAGTGCACAATTCAGTGGGTTTTGGTCACAGAGTTGTGCCTCCGTCACCACAATCAATTTTAGAACATTCCCTCCCAGAAAGAAGCCCCTTAGCTATCACCCCTTCCCTCAATCCTGTTCCCCCCACCTCTCCCATTCCCCTCAGGAGCATCCGTATTTGCCCGGGCAATGGTTTGCTTTTAGCTTTTGGATAAAAACTTATCATGTTTTCCACCATGGGTCAGTTGCCAAAAAGTTCAAAGAGAACTCTGTGGCCCACCTGTGACAACTGCACGAGTCCTCACCTCTGGCTTTATCTTATTATCTTGCCCTTATCTTCCCTAATTTCCTAACTTGTTTTTATTTTATTGTATCCGTGCATACATAATTTGAAAAAATCCATCATGATTTCATTGGATGGCATTGGATTTATTGATTAATTTAGTGGAGACTTACCTTCCCATCCATGAGTCTGGTATATCTCACCATTAAAAAATTTATGTCCCCATGGTACTGGTAATACCATGGTCAATGGTTTGGATCCCCTTACTGGACAGCCTTCCAAAGAAAAAAAAGAAAGAAAGAAAAAAAAATTTACGTCCTTAAGTTAATTTTATAACATTATCTATAAAGGTCTTGAGCAGCTTTTAGTAAGTTTATTCCAAAATACCTTATATTTTGTTTTGGACTTTCAAAAAGTGGTGCTAGAACAATTAGCTGTCCATATGGAAAAAGAATAAAATTAGATTCCCACCTCCCACACAAGCAAAAATCAACACCAGATGAATTAAAGAACTATGTGTGAAAAGTAAAGTTGTAAAACTTTTAAAAGAAAACATAGAACTGAGAAATGTATCAGACTGGAAAAACCCAAAACAATAGTGGCTTAAATAAACTCTCTCATATTTAACATTATTTCAGTGCCAGGTATACTCACTGTAGAGGTAGGCAAAAACAAACCAAAACAAAACAAAGCCAGAAAAACTATTATGACTGATTTACAGTGATGTCAAGAACTAGGCTTCTAACTTTCTGTCCTGCCATGCTCCACATGATACTTTCATGCTGAGGTTACCTCAAAGTACAAGATGACTGCTGGAACTCCAACCATCACATCTACATTCTAGATAACAGAATGAGGAGGTGAGGAAGGGAAATGTCCCGCTTTCATGCTGAGGTTACCTCAAAGTACAAGATGACTGCTGGAGCTCCAACCATCACATCTACATTCTAGATAACAGAATGAGGAGGTGAGGAAGGGAAATGTCCCAGAAGTCCCACAAAACACTTTCACTCACATTTCATTGGCCGGATGTCAGTATAATGGTCACAGTCACCTGGAACTGAGAAACTAAGAAATGTAGTCTTTTATCTGGTGGTGCTATATCCAGTTAACAACTGGAATTCTGTTACTAAGGAAGAAGAGTAGGATGGATATTAGAGGCCACCAACAGAATCAGCCATAGAAAGTTTTTCTTAAAGACACAAAAACACAAATGCAGAAGGAAAAGATTGATAATTATGATTAACTTAAAATTTAAAACTTTTAATAAATACATTTTATTACTTTAATAAAAATTGAAAACAAAATGAAAGATAAATCTTAGTTTGGGAAAAGATTTGCAGGGCATGTAACTGACAAAGGATTAGCATCTATCATACAGGGTATTTCAAAAAGTTCATGGAAAGATTTGTGTTATCTTTCAATCTTATTTTTCCATGAACTTTTTGAAGTACCCTCATATGTAAAGAATTCCTACAAATCTATAAGAAAAGATAAAAATCCAATGTATGAAACTTACCTTCATGCACCCAACAGAGACCAGAGAGAATGGCTTTGGTCTGAGATTGCAGACAAACCAGCAGTGTTAACCCTGAGCCTCAGAGTCTCCAACAGGAGGCTGAAGTGGAGGTTGGGAGTCTCTGATTTAAGTGAGACCCACCCTACATAGGACTGCAAGCAACCAGGGAAGTGAATCCCAATTCAGCAGGATGCACAGAGGCAGGCAGCCTTGAGGGACCCTAGGACCCCATCCCTCTGTTTCTCTCCTGGTATCCTCTCCAGCAGCAAAAGGGCTTTACCATGAAGTGGGAGACAGGGTTGCAGCAGCCTTGGGCTCTGGTCCGTCTCTGGATCAGTTGCTGTGGTCTGGCGGGGATGAGAATTGTGATTTGTTACTTTGGGACCTGTGCCCTCCCTTGTCATGATTTGAAGAGTGTCTTCCTGAAGACAGGGCATGCTCTTCTGGTCAGAAAACTCTAGAAATGACCACCACAGAGCTTGAGAGACCGGGAAGAAGAAAAGGGAATTTGTTGTCTGCATGAGGGAGGGCTTCTGGGAAGAAGCGGCAGAGGCGGGGAAGAGGAGCGGGGGAGAGAAGGGCTGAGCAGTGTGCCGGGTGGCTCAGCTGCATCTTCACAGAGAAGTTTAGTATTCGGTGGTGGTTGTAGAAGGTCTGCCTCGCCAAAGCCTCAGTGAAGTTTGCTGTCCTCAGAGAAATAGGAAATTCTGGCTGTTTTTGTTTGGATTCCCCAAAAGCAGAGCCTGGAGAATTGGGTGCTAGTGATTTGGGAGGTGCCCCAGGATGACTGTGAGGGGTGGGACAGGGAAGAAAGCAGTAAAGAGAGAATTTGTGAGCAGGAGACTTTGGGGGGCAGCTGGGGATCGGTCTTGCTAGGGCCCCCGTCTCCGCAACCAGAGAACAGGGACCATCAGATCTGTTTCCTCTGCATCCCAGCGTCCACCACTGTGCCCGGCATGCAGACCCTCCAGAAACGAGGAGACATGAACCTAAGGGGTGAAGTGACTTCAGATCCCCAAGTTTCCGCAACCAGAGAACAGGGACCATCAGATCTGTTTCCTCTGCATCCCAGCGTCCACCACTGTGCCCGGCATTCAGACCCTCCAGAAACGAGGAGACATGAACCTAAGGGGTGAAGTGACTTCAGATCCCCAAGTGCCTACGGAGCACCGACAGCAACCTCAGCCCCACACAAGCAGATCCTGGTCGGAGTTGTGGGCCAAAAAGGAGACAGAGACAGCACAGTCCCTGCCCTCCCAGAGCATCCCGCCCAGTCCAGCGAATGGTGACCGGTGTCAGGACCTAGTGGCTGGGCACACATTCACACGCCCAGTGAATGGGGAATCACTGAGGTCCTACCATGTGTTGGAAAGGCAAGCATTTGGGATGGCCAGTCCTGTTTGCCCAAGTCTGTGCTAGGCCACGTGTGGGACAAGGAGACAGGAAGGGGACTCCATACCTGCCCTTGATGAGGCCCCAGTCTAGGGAGGGAGACCAGAGCATCTTGGGAGAAGAAAAGCACCTGAGAGGTTCAGATCAAGGTGGGCAATGTGACAGTAAAGGACAAAGTAACTCAGAGAAGGCAGATCATGGCCGAGACCTGAAGAACACAAAGAAAGCGTTCTCTGGCTCGTACCCTTTTCCTTGTTCTGTATTCCCATGAGGGTGTGCTCTCCCCAAATGCCCTGTAAGTTCATAGAGCACAGGAGACCCCACTGTGTGAGTTGCAGGGATCAGGTCTAATCCCACCGCTGAAGCTTGGAATGACCTAGGGCAAATCCCTTCCCATCTTCGGGTCTCAGTTTCCTCATCTGTTAAATGGGCTCATACCCGTCACCCTTACAAATTTGCTGTGAGGAAAAGGAGACTGTGTATGGTTTCTGAGCCAAAAGTGGGCAAAGCTCCTTAGAGACCAGACCACCCCAGCCTCCTTATTTCACAAATGGGGAAACTGAGACAAAGAAAGGAAAAGGGCCCCCCAAAGAGCATTCTATCAGGTTCAGCAAGTCCCTGTCTATGACTGAGCTTTCAGGAGGAAGGGAGTGTGCTCCTCTCCTGTGAAGCCGGGTTCCTCCCAGGGTGAGGGGGTCCCCACTGTGGTGAGGTTGCTGTCTTCTTTGGCACCTTGGAAATGTCAATTGGGAGAAATTATGCAAAGGAGCACAGATTGGAGATACTCATTTGAATCTCAATAAGGTGGCTACATTAAAAATAGCAGGAGAAAGGAGTTAAACTTGGGACTGGAGGGAGGCTGCCAGGAGCTCTGCCCTGAGAAGGCCCAGGCTCCTGAGCCCCTGGGGGGTGACTAGGCCTTGGAGCCTGAGTGCTGACCCTGGCAATAATAGCCTGGACCCCCACTGCAGTCCTGCTTCCTCTAGTCCCTGGAGTACAATCCTTTCACACACTGAACACCCAAGTTATGATTCTGAAAATCAGATCTGACCATGTCACTCCTCTGTATATAACCTGCTGAAGCTCCCCATTGCCCTCAGGGTAAATTCAAGCCTCTTAGCCCTGCACTCAAGGTCTGTCCTGCCTGATCCCTCAGCCTCATCTCCCACCACATCCCCAGCACTACCTGGGGCTCCAGTTGAGAAAAACTCCATTCTGCTCACCCCAGCCTTGCCCTGTCCCTGAGCCCTGGCACAGGCCACTCCTGCCACCTGGAACAGGGGCTCCTCTTTTCCACCGAGGGAGCTACATTATTTTCCATCTTCTGGTGCCTCCAGGACTAGCTGGTTGTTTCCAGCTTTGCTCTTTCTTCAACACCTCTGGAGACTCCTCCTGTGGCACCTGCTCTTGGGACAGGGCACCGATGGGTCATCACCCAGGCCTGGCCCAGCACCGCACCGGCTCCTCCGGCTCCTCCGTGCTGCACAGAGGGTGTTCAGAGGGAGTGACAGTGACGTCCGCAGGGCTGCTCACTGTGCCCTGCCACGTGCCCCTCCCTCCAGAGAAGACTGAAGTGGGCCTTGGTGACTCTGGGGCCCCCACCCCCATCCCAGCCTGTCCTCAAGGACAGTTGGGGGTGTAGAAGGAGGCTGGTTATTAATTAAAAAGCAAGTCATGTGCAGGTCCTGCTTCATTCCAATAAAAACCGTCAAGGGTATTAATTACCAGATCTGGCGATAGATGCCGGGTCGGTTTACTCAGGCCCGGTAAGGATCCTGGTGGTCAGAATATCAATGAGCCCCCCGCCCCCGCAGCTCTGGGGCTAGGGAGGCGCGGGCACCTTGGGGAGGACGAGTGGCAATGAAAATAACGTCTACGCCGCTGGACGCCTTGCAACCGCACTTACGGTTCCAGGCAGGTGCCACGCACTGCCCTCCTGTGCTTATGTCATCTCACTCCCAGCAGCCTTGTGATTTTGTTCCTATTCTTATCCCGTTTTGCAGCTGAGGTCGTTAGGGCACAGAGAGGTTTTGTGACTTGACAAGGTCAGCACCAGGACACCACCAGCCTGTGCTCTTAACCACAAGGGACACCCAAGGACCTGAAGCTGGTGAGCATGATCAGAGTAACCCTTGATCACACACATGGGGAAACCAAGTCAAGAGAGGGTGTCACTTGCCATAATCATATCCCAGATTGGTGGGGTGGCATGTTGCCTGTGTCCCCAGAGGCTCAGCCCGGGATTCTCTTTCTTCCTCACCAGACTAAGTGTATGTGTGTTGCGGGGGGAGGGTCCTCGCCAGAAAGGGAGAGGGCAAAGGGGCCCCAGGTGGGCCAGGATTTAGGGGCTGAGGCCACTGCCCCCTCCGGCCATCCTCCTCCCCTTCCTCCCTCCTCCCTCTGTCCACCGTCCTCCCCTGCTCCCTAGCAGACCAGCTGGGCTGAACTAACCCAACACTTCTCCGTGTCAACCCCGGGAGGCAGTCTCAGCCCAGCACTAGTCCCCCATGGAATTAAAATAGGCCTGACCTAAATACAAGCACAATGCCAGGGCTGAAAATACAGCGGCGTCAGCGGAAAATCCAACTGGGTAGGAAAACAACTGCACTTCAGGATTAACACCTCCTGCTTGAGGAAGGGGGCCAGGCTGCCCCAGGCCCAGGGCCAGGGCAGTGTACATGATAGCGAACACAGACAGTTCCCTAGAATGTCCCTGAGTGTGGCAAAGATATAGACAAGAGAGAAGGACATTGCTTCTATGGCCTGGCTGACAGCACCCTCACAGAGGGGATCAGGCAGCCCACAGCATCACTGCTGTCACCTGGAGAAACTGAGACCCAGAGAGCAGAGGTGCCCACCCAGTGGCACAGCTCATGAGCAGCAGGGTTGGGGAGGCAGGTCTCTGGGTTCTGAGCAGGAAGAGGAGCCCAGGGATGGCAAACAGGCTCTTAAAGCAGAAGCTCAGGCCCGTGATCCAGGGGCCATGGCTTTGACCAGCTGTGGGGTGGGGGACCCCTGCTGGACCCTGAAGGTTCACACAGACTCCTTTGCCTTACGGGGGCACTAAGGATGAGCAAACAGGCAGGCGGGCAGGCTGTGGCCCCGGCCGAGGCAGGGCCAGCTTCTTGGGCCACACGGGGCCCTGTGCACAGAAGGACTCCACGCTTGGTCAAACACTGTAGCTGTTGCTGTCTTGAAATTCTTTATCATTTTATCTGGAATGAGTGTTTTGTAAGTGAAGTCCAATAGGATGATTAACATGAGCAGGAGAGAGGAGATACTCAGAATGTGCGTGCCCCGATCCTCACTGCCGTCCAGCGTCGGCCACACATGTGGGCACAGAATGCCAGTAAACTCATGATGGCCAGGAGGGCAGAGATACTCGAAGCGCGTACACATGTTCCATGACTTATGATAGGGCTACTTCCTGATAAACGCATCGTAAGTGAAAATATAAGTTGAAAATGCACCTGATACACCTAATCTACCCAACACCCCAGTTGAGCCCAGCCCACCTAAAACGTGCTCAGACACTGACATCAGCCTGCAGTTGGGCAAGGTCATCCACCACAAACCTATTTCACAGTAAAGGGTTGAATGTCTCATGTGAGGCATTAGGCTTCTACACCACACTAATGTCCAAAGCCATTAAGTCCAACCACTGTAAGTAGGGGACCATCTGTAAGGCTAAGTGTGGCACATCAAGGGACCATTGACCGCCTAGAGAGGCCTCACTTTCTGTTCAATCCAGAACTTGCTTCGCATGTGGAGAGCAGGCGCTGGCGTTCTCAGAAACCCAGAAGCCCTTCCTCCGCTCTCCCACTCTTACTTCCCCTGTTAGCGCCCACCTGTGCCGAAAATGACAACCCCGAAGGACGGGGAAGACAGGGCAGCACACGGTTCTCTTTCCCTCCAGTTCTTCTTTGCATCAGAAACCCAAGGTGGAGGGCCGGCCCGGTGGCGCACTGGATAGTGCGCCGCTTGGGAAGCGCGGCGGCGCTCCCGCCCGAGGGTTCGGATCCCACATACCCGCCCGAGGGTTCGGATCCCACATACGGACCGGTTCCCGCTCACTGGCTGAGCGAGGCGCGGGAGCAACGCCGAGGGTTGCAATCCCGTTGCTGGTCCCCGAAGCAGAACAGGAGCAGCTGAGTTCTCGTGTGCAGCGTCTCCATGGCTGGGGTAAGAATGAGGTGTGTTGTGTGTGTACGAGGCGCAGTGCACGTTGTGCAGACTTGGCAATCCTGCATACGAGTGAAATGCTCCTGTGGCTGCATTTAAAACTGTCACTGAACAACAGAAAGATGAATGCTGAGGAATGAAATGGTAAAATACTAACAATTTAAACTTTAATGTTTCCTTATGAAGAATGACATTAAATAGCAAATAAAATTTAAAAACACAACACACCTTATGTCGAAAGAGAGAGACTGAGGAAGAAAGGAAAAAGCTTTATATTTGAGTCCCTTTAAGGACACATGTCTCCTGCTTTTTGAACAACGTGCCCCACATTTTCATTCTGCAGTGATGAAGCTGGTCCTGGCCCTGGGTCTAAACCATTCAGGGCAGGAAGAGAGAAGCATGTCTTCTGGGGTTTTCTTTTTCTTCTTTATCTAATTCTGGGCAAACCAGAATGAGCAGGGGCCTCTTGCCCCCAGACCCACACTATCCTGGGTCTCAGTAGTGGGAGGCGGCAAATTTTCTGCTGCATTTCAGGCAAGCTGGGCTTCCGGGCACCAGGGTGCCCAGGCATGTGGGTGGCAGGGCAGGGGCTGGAGGAGGGAAGGGCTCTGCCCTCTTTGCAGAGGAACCAGCTCCTCCTGGCCCTGCTGTGACCCACCTCTTACCAGAAATGGGACAACTATCCCCACCCAGAGGAGGAGAAACTGAGGTTGGGGGGTGAAGGTGATGGGAAGAGAGTCCTCTGACTGTGTCAGATACGTAAATACATATCCAGCCAGTGGAGTGGGCAGAAATGGGGTTCAGGCCAGGGCCAGCAGGGGCAACGCCATCTGACCCAGTACCTTGTCCTGTCATGGCCCCATCGAGGAGCCCAGCCACCCAACACCAAGCATTAGGAGGGTCAGGGCAGCCTGCAGAACCCCTGGCTGCCAAGACGCCAGCCCAGGAACGTGAGTGAGTGGCTTGTAACCATGCCTGGGGCGGTGGGCCTCAGTGGAAGTGGGCAGTCTGAACGAAGGGGATGACTTCAGATCCATGCCCTGTCTCCGCCCAGCTCCAGCTGACCCTGCGTTGTGTTCACCCTGAAGGCCTGTATGAAGCCCTGACCAGAGAGGAGCCCCTCTCCACCTTGACCAGAGCTGGCCCCAGTGCACAGGTGGGATGCAGGGTGGGGAGGTAAGCCAGAACAGCAGAGGGGACCAGAGAAAGAGCACAGGGGCAGGTAGAGCTCAGCATTTGACTGGTGAAGCCCATGGGGCTGAGACAAAGGCAGGAAGAGGCAGCTCCTCATCCACCCCTACCCACCCACACACAGAGCCCACACTGAGGTGGGGGCACAGGAGGCTGGCATGCCTGTGGTCGCTCACTAAGATGTTCTGGGGAGGAATGCTAAGCCAGCCAGCAGTGGGGACTGCTCCTGGACAGGGCCTCCCTCCAGGCCTGCTGGGTGACTCTTCCAGGGGACACTAAGACCTCAGAGCCAGAGCCCAGCCCTGGGGTGCCTCCTGAGCACCCTCCCCCTTGACCCTCTTCTTGGCCCCTTCATTCAGCCACTCACCCCAGCAAAGCCCTGCAGGGCCCTGACTCTGGGACAGACCCCATGCTGGATGTGGGGACACAGGGGACATTCAAGACCAGGGTCCCAGCTGGAGAGAACCTTGTGATCCAAGGGGGAAGGCAGACCATTTCAGCATTCTGTGGGTCAGTGGGGGCCCAGACAGGCAGCTGAGCAGCCCAAGATCAGGGGCTCCTTCCCAGAGGCAGTGACGTGTGAGCTGGAGAGGTGGACAGAGCATGGGCAGGCGGGTGAAGGGGCAGTGAGCACAGTGCCCAAGTGGCCACATCCAGGGTCCTCTGAGCACTTGGCTGGCCCTTGCACATGTGTTCACACAGCAGCAGCTGTGGGAGCCCTTGGAGCCAGCCCCAGGGGACCCATGGAAGATCATGCTGCGGGAACGAGAGGCCTCAGCATCCTGGGTACAGGCCCCCTGTCTTACACTGAGTGCGCTGCTGTAACAAAGTACCCAAGACTGGGTAATTTATAAGTAATAGAAACTTTTGCTCATGGTTCTGGAGGCCGGGAAGCCCAAGATCAAGATGCTGGCAGGTTTGATGTCTGGTGAGGGCGCTGTCTCTGAGCCTTGAACACTGTGTCCTCCTCTCACATGGCAGAAGGGATAGAAGGACAAGAAAGGGTCTGAGCTAGTTGCTCCAGTGCTTTTGTAAGGCAGTAATTCATTCATGAGGGCAGAGCCGTCATGACTTAACCACTTCCCCAAAATGCCCCAACTCTCAATACCACAGCAGTGGGGATTAAGTCTCAACATGGATCCTGGAGGGGACACCATCATTCAAACTATAGCGAGGCCCTAGATAGGCCCGGCCACCCCTCATTCAATCAGCACAAATCTATTGAACTTCTTCAGGCGGGGGCCTGGGCACAAGACACAGGGCAGAGAACAAGGCCGAGTGAGCCCTGTCCTCATGCGGCAGCTGGCTGGAAGGAGCAAGAGGTCAGGGAGAGACAGTCACATGGACTTCGTCCTTAGCTGGACCCCGGCCTTAGCTGGCCCCTGCAACACAGCCTGCCCAGCTACTGAGACCTGCCCAGCATGTCCCTGAGGCTGAGCTCTAGACATTTGGTCTGCTTTCCCCCAGACCTTCTTAGGCAGCAGGGTGCTGGGGCCAGGACCAGGTGGTATGGGTCTCTCATGGCTAATGCCACAGAGCCTTATATGTGCCACACACAGTCTGACCACTGGGCTTGCAGTAACTCATTTAATTCCCACAGCAACTCCCCAAGGTGGTCAATCTCTTAATCCCTATTTGATCCGTGTAAACACTTATGCACAGAGAGGTGAGGTTATTTGCCCAAAGACACACAGCTAGCAAGGGGCAGAGCTGAGATTTGCACTGCTAACTGCTAGGCAAACGACCTTTTCCTCTTTATATCTCGGTTCCCTTCGTTCCAGCTTAGATGGAGCCTTTTATACACCATTTAGGATAAAGCCAAGGGAAATTCATTAGAATGTTGATAACTCTTCTTGTTTTACTTATGAAAAAACTGAGGCTCAGAGAGGGAAAGGGACTCGCATGTAGTTGCACAGCAGCTCCTGACTCCCTGCTCTGGAGTGGGGTGAACAGTCCCATTCTGTCACCTGGACACTTGCCTTCTGAAATCTCAAAGGGTCCAGGCCCTCAGCCCCAGGGGGACCTCAGTGACTGGGTGGTTTGTGCCACGGGACAGGCTGGGATGACCTCCAGCTCACTGGGGCTGGGTGGGCCCTGGGGAGGGATCTTGGTTACAAGAGGAGACTGGAAGGGGGATCCTGGCTCCCTTTGTCTGTGTACTCCTCCCCCATCACCCAGGGAACAAGAACCCACATCTGCCTTTCTTGGGCCCTGAGCCTATGAGCTCACTGAAAGTTTTCTACCGTGTTTTCCACTTGGACAGCCTTCCTCTTTCCTCCCTTCTCTGAGCAGCTCACTCCCGACCACCCGACCTCCCCTCCTGAATTTCAACTTGCCCCCTTGCTGTGGGAACCAACGCCACCATCTGTGACCTTGGCCCAGAGTACCGACCTTTCTTAATCAACGTTGACAGGGGTTCAACTGAATTAACATTTCCATCTTCGATGCTCCTCTGGAAGACTCCCAAGACCCCTCCATGGAAAGCATTCTTTGGCAGCTTGGGCAGAAGGGAGGCCACAGGGCATCTTCCATGTCGTTGAGAGAAGAGTGCTGAGCCTCTTTATTTTACTTTTTAAGCCACAAAAGCGCCAGTTAAGTGTACGTTCACCCCTGTGAGGACTGAGGCTGCTCCTCCGGGCCTGACCAGTTTCCTACTTCCCAGAGGATCCCAGGTTGTGCAAAGTCCCAAGGGCCAGGGTCACCTGGGGGGTCAGGGGGTGGGCTGTGGCTGGGCCAGGACAGGAAGAGCAGGTAGGGAGGATGCCAGCCCCAGGCCCTCCTCTGGGCTCAGTTCAGCTTGCCAAGCTCGTGGTTCTTGGGGTGGCCACTCAGGGGCCCTGATTGAGGGGACAGAAATAGGCCATCTGTAAGCTTTCCCAGGGCTCTGAGGCGTCTCGGCTCAGCGTCTCAATGTGCGCCTGCATTCTCTGCTCATTTATTTATTTTCAGAGCAGGAAAGTGGATTTGAAACGCTCCTTCTGAATGTTTACCCCTGGGGGAAGTCGGGCTTATGAATAATGCAGGGCGATGGGGATAGGAGCCACATTGGCCTCCATCCTGTACCAGGAAGGCCCCAGGTCGCCATCTGTGTGCCCTGGACAAATCCCCGCCCTGCCGCTCGTTGCTCTGTGAGTTTGGGTGAGTCTCTGAGCCTCAATGTCGCTGGCTATAAAATGGGGGTGTTGAGGCTGGTCCCGTCCCCGCAACTGCCTTACCCTGTTCCTGGGCATCGCTGTTCCTACTCATGGCCTCGCTCTGACCCACAGAGCCCGCCAGCCTCTTCCAAACATAACTGAGCATCACTGACAGTCAAACAGAGCAGAGACGGAAGGTCGCCCCAGGCTGCTGGGGGGCGCGGCCTCGCACGGTTGAAGTGGGCACATCTCCTCCCTGCCGTTGGATTACCTTGGCGGGGCTCTCTTAAAGGGGCCATGTTTACCCAATTCCTACTCTATGCCTCCAACCTCCCTCCTCCTGGGCAGAAATGGGGGGCTTCTGGATGCCAGAGATGACCGCTATCCCCCAGGAGCTGGGCCTGGGGCAATGGCCCTGTTCTGCCCGGCCTCCAACCTCCCTCCTCCTGGGCAGAAATGGGGGGCTTCTAGATGCCAGAGATGACCGCTATCCCCCAGGAGCTGGGCCTGGGGCAATGGCCCTGTTCTGCCCTTGACCCCCTGCCAAGACCCCTCAGAATGCCTGAGTCCACACTCAAACCCAGCTTGGAGTGCCCTCTGTTGGTGGGGTGGCAGATGGCATACCCCCCGCCCACGCCCCCCAGGCCTGAGCAGGAATGTCTTAGGATAGATGTAGGAGACTGGTGGGTGTTAAAATGGATGAGCGAATGGTTGAGCAGCAACTTCTCTGGAGCCTGGTGGAGGACTCTGGCTGGGAGCAGGGAAGGGGCCCCAGAGCCCCTGGTGGCACACCCATCCCCCACCCCATCCCTCAAGCTCTGGGAGGCAGTGACCTCACGCTACTCTCTATCATAATATTTACCAACAACGCTGCAATTGAGCCAGGCAGCTCGGCAATTATAATCATGTTATCATTATTGCTGATAATTCTGATCATAAGCATAAATTATAAACAGGAGCAGGGTGCAGCGGGTAGGAGCAGGAGGCAGGGACACCTCTGGGAGGGTGTGGGGTGGTGACACTGGCCTCCCTTCCCACTCAGCCCGTCCTGCCCCCTCCTGGTTCTGGCCAAAGCCAAGTGTCCCCTCCTGAGACCTGGCCCAGGAATACTGGGGACTCCAGGCAGCCCTTCCCTACCAGGGTCCTGGGGCTGTTCTGACCACCTCACACGGAGCCCGACTCTGCCTCACACAAACTATTAAAGTGCAATTATTATGGAGACGGTTGTTCCAAATTGATCTTTCAGTTACTCCACAGCTGCAACCATGGAGACGGCCCCAGGCTCAATTACATGCCTCTCTCCATTCTTTAAAGATTCCAGAGGAGGAGAACCAGAGGAGAATGAGGCAGAGACAGCAGGGGCAGAGACAACGGAGACAGAGGCACGAGGAGAGAGACGTAGAGACAGCGAGAGACTGAACCCACAGAACTAACTGAGATGGAGAGAGAACCGCAGACTCAGAGACACCCCAAGAGGGACAGATACCCAGAGACAGAGAGATGACAGATTCGAAATAGTTGGGAGAGATAAAGTCTCGGAGACAGAGACAGAAGGATGATGGAGAGACAGGGCTGACTGAGACAGAGAGAATAGGGGAGAGAGTTGGGCTGTAGGATCAGACCCAGAGAGAAGACAAGGAGGAGGAGACACAGGGCTGAGGCAGAAACTGGGGCTGGAACCAGACTCCCCCTGCGACACATTTTGCTGGGGAGAGCTACATGAAAAGACAGCAACAGAGAGAATGAAGAAAAAACAGAGACCACCAAGTCCCCTGACAGCAGAGAGATGAGGCCTGTTTTCATTCATTCATTCGTTCAGCAAATGTTTGCAGAGCCCTACTGTGTGTCATGTTTGGTGCTGGACACTGGGGATGTTGGGATGCTCACAGACACCCCCTCACCCCCAACGTCTGCCCTCAGTTAGAGTTTAATGGGTAAGGGATCAAATAGTCACCCAAGCAATGTAACATTTCCACTGGGCCAAGTGCTCAGAGGGGCTCAGGGATTCTAAGAGGCTTAGGTGGTGGCCTGGGCAGGGTGGTCAGGAAGGCCAAGATCTGGAGGGTGAGGAGCTAGCCTGGTGGAAGGCTGGTGGAGCACCGGGTAGATGGACTGTGCACGCAGACACCGTGCAAAGGTCGCCTTCACTTGCTAATGGAATAGCAAAGACTTGGTCCCAAGGCCTGGGCTAGACCCCTCCTTGGAGGCTAGGGATGGTACGGAAGGCTGGCAGGGAGGAAGGGAGACCCAATGTGATGTCTTCTCCTAGGGGTGAGGGGGTGCAGCAGGATCTTGAGTTTCCAGAAAGTCCCAGGACAGGAGAGAAGTAGTTTAGCATGTGCTGAACTCATGGTCCAACGGGTCTTGGGCATGAAGCAGAGGGCACTGTCCAGTTGATTCACTATTCCTTATGGGCCAGAGGGGCATGGCCCTGGCAACCCCTACTCCCCCTGCAGACTGAGTTGGGTGCCCTCTCTAGCTCCGGTGCCCAGGGACCCTTCATCATCGCACACACCCCATCTGCTGGCTTAGTTGATCCAGGAGCAGGAACTGGGTCTGCATGATGCCCAGCACGGAGAGGGTGCTTCGGTAGAATCATGTCTCAGGCCAGTCTGTCCCAGCTGGATGCCAGATCCAGCTGCTGGTTTGGGCATTGGCAGCCTGTGACAGAGGAGCTGGCACTGGGTGCCCAGTGGTGCACGGGTCGTGGCCTCAGTAGATGTGGCTGTGGGCCAGTACTGTGTGGCTGAGTGTGGCTAAACCACAGATGCAGGAGCTTGAATGGTCCTCCAAGAAAACCCCAAACTTGAATGTGCATTGGAAAAATCTGGGGACTGTGTTCTCAAATGAAAAGTCCTAGGCCTCTCTCCGACCCACTCATCCACTTACCACCCCCTGCCCCCTGGTGTCTGAGCCAACATGTCTCCCGGAAGGGTCTGGACCTGTGCTTTTAACAAGCACACAAGGTGAGGAAACAGGTTTCAATGTTAGTGGCTGAGACCAGATGAAGGGTGCTCCGCAACCAGGCCCTCAGTCTAGGCTAGTCCCTGCCCTGGTGCCCAGCACTGGGCTGGGGATGAACTCACCATAGGCTGTGGGCTGTGTTAGGAATCCCTTCTGCAGATGAGAAAACTGAGCCTCAGAGGGAATAAACGTCCCCAAACAATGCAGCTGAATTTCAGACCCAAGTTGGTCTGGATCCCAAACTGTCACTTCTTGGTGTCCCCTCCGCCCAGCACCTCCTGCCGCCTGAAGAGATAGGAGGGTGGGACTGAGACTGGTACATCCCCCACTGCAGGCAGTTCCAAAGGACTGGGACACAGAGCAGAGATCCCCCCAGAGCTTCCTGACCAACCTTTGTTTTCTCCCCTAAGGTCTGGGGAAGTCACTTTGAAGTGCTTTCCCCTCTGTTTTCCCTTTTCTGGCCCTGAAGTTGTTCTAAATCTTCACTAATTTATAACTAAATTCCCTTGACAGAGCAGCTGCCTGGTATTTGCTAGAAAGCCAGGCCTGCTGGTTCCTGTGGGGTTTCGGGGCTGCGTGGGGGTGCTGGCCCCCAGGGAGAGGCTGGAGTGCCAGGTCCTGCAAGCAGGGGCCCCTCACGTGGCTGATGTGAGGTTCAATGTTGTTCCTCACTTGTTCCAGCTGGGGGCTCACAGAGGCCCCTGGCAGCCCCAGCCCCACGTCTGGGCGAGGTGTTGGAAGTGCGAAGTTGACTGTAACCTCCAGCATCTCTCTGGGCCTGTTTCTTCCTCATGATGGGCATGATACTATCACCCCCTCAACAGGGATTAATTGAGATAATAAGACGTTTAGCACCATGCCTGGATTACAGTGAGAATTCCATAAATGTTAGTTATTGTTCTCTCTCTCTCTTTTTTTTTTTTTTTTTTTTGGCAGCAGCTGGAAGATACAGGGATAGAATCCTGGACCTTGGTGTTATCGGCACCATGTTCGAACCAACTGAGCTAACCAGCCAGCCCAGTTACTGTTACTATTAGTATTTTCAGTGGTTCCTCTGCAGAGTGGGGAATGGGATCGGGCTAGAGGTGGGGGGCAGGGGGCTCCAGAGACCTCTCAGAGGAACTAGTGATGAAGGGACCTGCAAGGTAGCTCCAGCCCCCACACCTGTTTCCACTCCCAGCAGCGCCATGTTCACTCCTGTATGACTTGAGTTTCTATCTGAGAAATGATTGGAAAAAGGGGTCTGTGGCTTAAAAACGGTCAGAAAATGATCCCCTTAGACCTGCACTATCCGATATGTAGTCACTAGTAACAAGCGGCTATTGAGTACTTAAAGTCTGTCTAGTCCAACTCGAGATGTGCTGTAAGTGCAAAAAAGACACTGAGTTTTGAAGACAGTACAAGAAGAGGAATGTAAAATACCTCAATTTTAAAAGTATTATTGCATGTTGAAATGCTAACATTTTGGATATATAGGGTTAAATAAAATATATTATTAAAATTAACTTCACCTGTTTCTTTCGGCCTTTTTAACTCAGCCACTAGGAAATTTTAAGTTGTATTTCTGTTGGACGGGGCTGCACTAGACCATGCATGGGGGCCAAACCGTGGGGCCTGGGAGGGTGAGGCGTCAGACCTGCCCGCATCCTAACAAAGACCTCCCTGCTTCCAAGTCGTCCTCACCCCAGCTTCCCAGGGTGCCTGAAATCCCTGCACTAGGCTTTATTTGGGGGGTTCTGGAAGGCTTGGTGGACTCTGAGAAGTTGCTGTGCTGATGAAATACCCCAGTGAGGGAAATGATTTCTGTTCTTACCAGCTGGATGCACCACGGAGACCAACACCTGAGAGGACAGGCCCCAGGCAGGTGATGAGAAGAAATGTCCAGAGGCCTGGGGGACAGTCCTTCCTGGGCATTAGAGGTTTGGGTCACAGTCACAGGGGGCCCCAGCAAGCCTCAGCCCCTGTGTGGCCCCTGCACCACCAGAGCCCCCTGGCTGATGAGGATAACGTTTAACATCTAGGCTGCAGACAGCATGGCCACCTTGTCTGACACTGTCTTATGGATTCTGCACGCTGCCTTGAAAGCACATCTCCATATGCTGAATCTTATTTTCCCTTTGTTTTCCATGATGGAATAAGAACTATGTTCCTCTGAAGGAAAATGGGAATAGTTGATTCCAGAAGGTGTTCACATGTCATTTTTAAAGGATAAATAGTAATTATCAGACAAAATCATGGCAGGTGGCAGACCAGAAGTTGTGAGGTCCAATCCTGCCACTCGCTCCTGGGCTGCTGTGGGTCAGTCATGCCTGTGGGCACTCCAGTTAGCTCAGCTGTACAAAGCCCCATGCTCCTTCTGGGCTTGTCCCAGGGTTCAGAGAAGGGTTACCTTGTTGGGTGTGATTGGGCATCACTCTATCCGCCCCACCCCCCCTTGGAGTCCTACCACCAAGGAACAAGGAGCCAGGAGAGGTGGTCCAGAATTGTGGGAAAGGAATGATGCTCACAGGAGGTCAGGGACCCCAGAGCAGGCCCAAGTGCCAGGGGAGCAAGTGGGTCCACATGGGCAGTTCTCCCTGGTGGCCAGGACTGCACTGGGCCAGGAGGAAGAGACCAGCTTCTGCCTAGGGAGTTCCTGGGCTGACAGGGAAGCAGGACACCAGGTCCTCACTTCCGCCAACAACCAGCGTCCTACCTTCCCATCTGTGAAACAGGGACAGTCACACCCCCAGCCAGAGGGTTTTCAGGACAAAAAGGACCATGTAATGGGAGAGTCCTGTGTTGGCCAAGGAGCAAAGAGGGAAGCAGTGAGAGGAGCCTCAGTTTCCACATCTGCATAGTAGGCAAGACCTTGCCAGGCCTGTGAGGGGCGGAGGTGATTGGAGTCTGGCGATTGGGGTTCTTCAGGGTCAGGGGGTTTGACAAAAGGAAAAGTCCATTGACAAGGACCTCTGGTTTTTTTTTTTTGTCTTTTGTCTTTTTCCGTGTCCGGCAACGGATCGCAACCCTCAGTGTTGCCCCCGTACCAGACCGGGGACCGGCAACGGGATCGCAACCCTCGGTGCTGCTCCCGTGCCTCGCTCAGCCAGTGAGCGGGAGCCGGTCTGTATGTGGGATCCGAACCCTCGGGCGGGAGCGCCGCCGCGCTTCCCAAGCGGCGCACTTATCCAGTGCGCCACCGGGCCGGCCCAAGGACCTCTGTTTTTAACCAAACTCGTCTCTCAGCTGAGGGAGCCGTTGCTGCCCTTCTCAGAAGAAGGAATTGAACTTGACAAAGATGTAGATGTTCACAACTTTGTCCTTAGGACGTCCATCCACTCAGGAAGAGCAGCTCAAGCAAAGACTCCAAGTCTGACTTAATCATGAGACAAAACCAACAAATAAAACAACTGAGAACTATATCTTTTATAAAGCACCTACTGTGTGTTACTAGGCACCGCCCTAGACGTTATTCCTGTATTGTATGTCATTTAATCTTCACAGCAATCTTTTGAAGAAAGGACTATTTTAGCTCCATTTCACAGATGAGGAAGCTGAGGCCCAGCAAGGCCAGTCGACTTGGGTGAGGGCACACAGCCCACGTACAGCCAGGTGTCATACCCAGATCACATATGGCTGAGCAGGGCCTGGACAAGCCATGCCAGGACTTCAGCTGGACCACACTGCCCCCTGGTCTGTGCCTGGGTGAGGGTGGGGTCAGGTGGGCTGTTTGGCTGGTCGGGTAGCAAGAGTAAGCCCAGAGGTTGGATGGAGGACGGCATCTACACACCCAACTCTGACTGATTCCCTGATGCTCTGCATTCTGCCTACAGAGGGCACTACTGAGTGCACACCGGTGCTGCCTGCCAACCAGGCCTATGTTTATCCAGGCCCTGGGGTTCAGGACTTGGGGTTGGAAAAGCATTCTGCCCAGAAACCAACAACCCAGCCAGCCAGCCCATCCTGGGCCCAGGTCGGGGAAGCTGGGCCCACTGAGGCCATGTCTTACCCCTGACATCTCACCGGAGGTAGCACAGGTCAGTGGGCAGAAGGGCTGTGGAGCCAGTCCTAGCAGTGCCACTCACATGCTATGTGTCTTTAAACAAGTCACTTTAACTCATCATAAAATGAGGCCAATAGCACCCACCTTGCAACTTAACATAATAAGGCATAAATGCAACAAGCCCAGCACCTAGTTGCCGTCATCAGTGCTGTCCACCATGGGGGCCACACTGGTTGACTGAGAGGCTGCGAGAAGGGAGAGATGGAATCTCAGAGCGGGGAACTGACTTGCTCAAGGCCACACAGCAGGTAAGAGGAAGAGCCAGGATTTGAATGCACACGGTCAGGCTCTGGACCCTGGCTCTTCTCAGCCCCGCTGCCAAGCCAGGACCAGCACGGGGCGGGTGGGGATGTGAGTCTGAGAGGGACCACATAGGAGGGTGCCTCCAGGTGTCCCCAGATCTCCTGTGAAGAGGAGGGAGCACCTGTGGCTTCATTCTCAATCCCTGCTGCTCCGCCCACACCCTCCGTGGGCACCAGGGCTCCTCTGGTCTCCGCTTTGGGCAGGGCCCCCAGGAGGTAGATTCTCAGTCTATGTTTGGTCTCTCCATCTAGACCAGGAGCTCCCTAGTGTGTGTCCCTACCCACAGTGCCCAGCCTAGCAAAGGCCTGCAACAGAGCTCACGGCGCTGCATGGGGAATGACTCTGCTCCTTGGGCTGAATTAGGATTTGTGGCTTTAGAGAGGACGGAAGGTGTCTCCCTGACTCAGGAGGACGGCTGGTATGGGGGAAAAGCCTGGGTCAGGGGGCCAGAGGGAGGGCTAGGCAGACGAGATGGGCCGTGGATTCCAATTGGATCTGTCGCGACCTTGGGCATGTCACTGCCTTCCTGCACATCCCCAGCGACAAATGCTGTAAGAGGTACCTGGGCCAAGCCATGGGCATACAACCTGAGCCAGGCGGGAGTGACCAGCCGAGCTGACACACAGGGCCTCTCTCCCTCCCCTGGGATCCTCCCCGCGCCCGCTGGGTGACCTTGACCCTCCGACCCGGCCCCCGCGCCCCGGTCTCCCGGGGCGTAGCGGTGCCAAGTCTTTCTAATCCGGTGGCGGGGAGGCCGAGGGCGCCGCCCGGCGGGCAACCCTCTCCCGCAGGCCCCGGGCTGGGGGCGCAGCGCGCTCCCTCCTCGGTGCCCAGGCCGGGGCGCG
>NW_007726742.1:203639-219567 GCF_000696425.1 Galeopterus variegatus
GCAGGCTGCTGCAGTTGGCGAATGAGGTCAGTCGTGCTGCCCGCGGCGGCGGCGGGCGCCACGGAGGGAGCGGAGGGGGCTGGGAAGGCCGCGGCCCCCGCCCCGCCACCTCCGCCTTCCCCGGGCTGGTCCGGCCCCTCGCCCGCGCCCCCCACTCGCAGGCAGAGTCCGACGCGGCGAGTACTGCCCCGGCGCAGTGGTTCCTGTTGGGGTCCCCGGGGAGGGGCTGACCTGAGAGGTGGTAGCTGAACCCTGGGTGGGGAGGGGGAGACTCAGAAGATGGCAAGGGGGGCGGGCATAGTGGGTTCAGAGGAGCAAGTTGGGGGTGCCCGGTCTGTGGGTGGTCTCTGAGCTCCTGCAGATGAGCAGAGGGGACGAGGAGGGGCCACAGGGTGTTTGCCCACTCCCCATCCTGAGTCCCTGGGAATGGTGGACTTGAGACCTCTCCTGGGCTCCCCAGCCCCTTCCTAGGCCCAGGGTAGGGGGGCATGTGCACCTGGGAGTTCTGCGCTCCCAGCAGTGCCAGAGGTGACTCAAGCTCTGGCACTGGCCCTGGACCAGACTTGTGCTGGGAGGTTCCTGTCCCCATCGCAGCTGAAGTAAGGGATCTCGTGTGTAGGGGTCTCCCTGCTGGCATATGGGGGAAGCACTGGCTCTTGGATGGAGCATGTAGCATTGATGTGGGGCTGCCCTGGGATGGCCCTGGGCCTGGGGAGACGACAGCTTTTAGAGGAGTGGGCATTGGCTTCTCTTATTGCTGAGAGCAGAGGGGAGGAGTGGCCAGAAGCTACCCTGGTCCCCTCCGGCCATCGTCTGCCTCCACGTGTTTGGTTGTCCCATGGCCAGGACTGCTGCCTCCTTAGCACTGGCTGGGGCCTCAGGCCTTGGGAGGTGTCTTGAAGCAGCCCATTTATTTCAGCAGCGTCATTCCCAAAGGGAAAGGGCACTGGCATCGATTATTTATTCGGAGCAGGAGGAGGTGGCGGGAGACTGGTGGGTGGCAGGGAGGGGCTGGGCACAAGGGCGGCAAGGATGGAGAAGGTCAAGTGGCCGTCATGATCTACGTGTTTGGGGCGCAGGAAGGTGCGAGGCAGATTCTGACCTCTTCTGAACAGAGACTGGCTGACCAAGGGACAGGCCTGGCCCCAAGGTGACAGTATGTCAGAATTCCCACCCTGCTTTTGGGTTGTGGGAGGCTTAAGTCCACACCGCATTCTGTAGCCTGCTCTGAGGATGACCTAGAAATTGGCAGTTCTGACTCAGAGGGTCCCGGAGGACCCCACCCCAGAGGAAACAAGGAAGGATTTAAACTCTGCAGCCACTCGTTGCCTGAGCATCTTAGGGCAGAAGGTTGCAAAAATGGGTCTTGAAGACAGCCTCGTAGGGAGCATGCTTAACCTACTTAAAAGGACCGTCCTCTAGACTGGCAGAAGGGTCATTTATTTGCAATATGCTAATCACAAATAATTTTTATCTGCTCATTTAAGGCTGTCTCCCAGGAGCCCAGCTAGCCTTCTGACACGGTGGTAGTCGTCAGTGCTTGGTGACTGGAAATAGTCCCAAAGAAATAGTAATAATAGGGATCTTGCTGGTGGCTGTTCTTGGAGGCTGCCTGACTCCACGCAGAGGTCAGAACATTCACAATTTAGTAATGGCTTGGTTGTCAGAGACCCCAGCTGAGGATCTCAGGGTGACATGGTGGTGATGGCTTGGGGCATTTGTGTCCTAAGCATGACCTTGGAACCACAGGTCGGATCTCCCATTCCATCCTCGTTCTGGTCTGACCCCTCTCCTGCGGGTCTCTCTCATCTGCCCACCTACCGCCTCCTCGGTCCACCCCTTGGACCCTGTGGTCCTGCCGTCTGCCCGCATGGCGCTTCCTCCCACCCTGGCCTCTGCACACGCTGCCACTCCTGCCTGGAAGGCTCTCCTACCCTTCCCCTGACAGGGGTGGGGGGCTTCATTTAATGTCTCTGCCAGGCTAGGGTGGGGGCTGAGGGTTGTAGAATTTGCCTCTTTCCGGGCCGGCCCGTGGCTCACTCGGGAGAGTGTGGTGCTGATAACACCAAGGCCACGGGTTCGGATCCCACATAGGGATGGCAGGTTTGCTCACTGGCTGAGCGTGGTGCTGACAACACCAAGTCAAGGGTTAAGATCCCCTTACCGGTCATCTTTAAAAAAAAAAAAAGAATTTGCCTCTTTCCTTTCTTCCTTAGGACTCAGCTGGGCTGTGGAGTCCTTGGCCAAAGTCTTTCTTGTCCCCAGGGCTGACCAAGGTGCCACCTCCGTGTCCCCATGACATCCTGTCCTTCCTCCATCCCAACACTGATCTCACGCAGATGTTCAAGTCTGTCTCCTCAGTTGTACCAGGTTCAGTCAGGGATGGAGTCCTGCTGCTCAAATACTCTTTACTTGTTGAGTGGCTCCGTGTGTGAAGGAAGGACGGAAAGGAGGAAAGGAATCCTGCTCCTGAGCCTTGGCCCCAATTGCTAAGCAGATTGTTCCTAAATTCTCATCTCTGGGGCGGGTCCCCCACCATGGTAGCAGTCCCAGAGTCTCTCCCTGAGCTTCCTGCTCCCCAGCTTCCTGGGGCCAGTCCATCCCTATTGCCCCAGCCTGTGTCTTCCCCCAAACCTGGGCCTGGGGTTTGCTCCCTGAATGTCTTCCATCCTGCTTCTCTCAGTTCTCTGACTCTCGGCCGTTTATGGGCATCTTTCTTTAGATGCCTGGCAGCCAGGGACACACAAGCCAGGAGTGTGTGCCCAGCTCCATGGGGCCTGCGGAGGCCTCAGGGAACACCCAGGGAACAAGACCTGCAGGGTTAATTCACAACACAAAGAGCACATTGGGACCTGGAGCCAAGGACGTGGGACCCACACCGAGTACAGATTTGACTGAGGGGCTTCCAGGAGCGTATGGGGCCTAGGGGACAGGAACCCTAGGGAGACTGGAAGAGAATTCCTGGCAGGAATTCATAGCAGAGGTGGAATGGTGGGAAGGAAGGTTTTCTGGGGAAGAAGGATACAAGATGAATGAAACTGGCTAAAAGACATGGGATGTGACGGGGTTGGTGGCAGGAGGTAGTGGAGGCTTCTGTGTATAGGCACTGGGGGCTCTTGGAGTCCCTTCATCCTCCTCTTAGAGAAACAGAGCTGCTCCCTGCCTAGGCTCCACACTCTCTGGAAAGGAGGCAGGACCCCACTACTTTCTTGGCCTTTTTTGGGGAGTTCTAAGCTCAGGTGTCTCCAGGCTGCAGGGGGTATGGCAGAGGGGCTCTTCACCCGCAGGGGGTGGGCTGATGTGGGTTTGGGGGGTAGAAAGCCATGGCGTAGCACCCCCTTCAGCACCTCTTCTCCCACCCTAGATTGATGTCTCTGATTCCATCTCCCCTCCTGCAGAACTCACCTGATCTGGGTCCCTCTCCCCGCCCTCTGGGCCTCTAGGCTATTTGCACTTAGGTTTAATGGCTTTGTGAGTGTGGAGCAGGATGGGTCCAGGGCTGTGGGAGCCTGGGTTCCAGCCTTGCCCCTGCCCCTGCTGGAAGAGAAATCAGCCCCTCCCGGGGGGCCCAGCTTCCTCATTTTCAGAGATGATCCTGGTGCTCACTGGGGTGGATGCTTAGTCATTTCAGTCACAGTGTTAAGGACTGTGGCTGCTGACAGCAGGGAGCGCAGAGCGCATGGGGCGTGCAAGAGGCTGAGCCCTCGTTCAGTGTGAGATGATTTAGGTTTCCTGAACGAGCTGGCTAAGGATGGACTTTGGCCGTACACGGGCTTGGGGTAACGGGGTTTCTCAGGCAGTGAGTGGAACTCTCCTTCCAAACACCCTTCCTCTTGATCTGGAGCTATTTGCATGCTCACCTGTCTGTTTCCTTCGGGATCGCCTGCTTTGGGTGTTCCCAGATTTAGCAAATAAAAATGAGGACGCCCAGTTAGATGTGGATTTCAGATAAGCAATGAACAATGCAGCATGGGGACATATTTGTACTAAAAACTTGTTTATGCATAGTTCTAGCTGAATCGGGGTCTTGTATTCTATCTGGCAACCCTGAAGCTGAGGTAGTGAGACTGTTGGGGCCGAGAGGAGCTCTGGGTGTGGCTGGGCCTGGAGCTGGGGTCAAGGCTCAACCTGAGGCTCTGGGGATGGTCTGGAGCAAGTTTGAATCCAGCAGAGTGATTCATGGCTCTCCTCACTTTCTCTGTCAGGCTTTCTCCAGTCTGTGGCCCAAGGGTCCAGATCTCCTATTAGGCCTACGTGACGTGAAGGGTGTGTTTTGGGTGGCCTGTGGGGTGCTCAGGGATCCCTGCCTGGGAAGCGTGTGTTTCCAGGGTCTTCTGTGCCCGTGTGGTCCATAAAATGTATTAAGAGATACTGGCAGGAAGATGGAAGTTGCCAGAAACACCCTATTAGATGCCACATTAGGATTTTCCATCAGAATTTGTAAAGCCAGGCCTGAGCACTGGAAGACAGTTTCTCTAGTGCCCCTCCTTTCATCTGGGAGATCCAGCCTCTGGGCCCATGGTGGGGCGGGGGAGTCCTTGGCTGGGCTGGATCATGGGCTGGAGGGGCTGCCCCCGTGGATGGACACGAAGTGAGTAGACTACAGTGGTGGCTGGGAATTGCCTGCACCCCTGCTATGTTGCAGACCAAGGCAGGGCCCCTTGGTGCCTGTGCTGTGGCCCAGGAATAGGCCAGGGTATTGTGGTCCATGTCCCCTCCCTCCCAATCTGGGCAGTTTGCTGGGATGTTAAATGGAAATGGTACGTCCTGTCTGTGTCCTGGGTTGGTGCTGTGGTCTGGGGGTCTCAGTATTGCACTGTGGGGGCTCCACAGCATGGGTATGTGGGTTACACCTGGTGCACATCTGGAGAGGAAACAGGGTGGGAAGCCAGAGCTGAGAGATCCTGGCCTGAGGGCTTGGGGTCCTGGCAGCTCGAGGATGCTGAGCAGGGCTGTGTGGTTGGGGAGGGGGATGAGCCATGAATGAGCTGGGGGCAGTTTGGGCCTTCTCCCTCCATGCTGTCGCTGGGGGAGACTCTCATGCCGCTTCTCTCCTGGGGGTTGGGTAAGGATAGGCCTATTTGCTGGGTGAGGTCTAGTGGGGTCTCAAAGTACATTTTCTGGCCACTGGCAGAACCACCATGAGAGGGAGTCCATCTGTGTGTCATCTGTCTGTCACTCCACCAGCCAGTGGGAGACTTGCAGGTTTGAGGACGTCTCAGTAGGTCCTGGCATCCTGCTCCAGGCTGGCATGTAGGAGGCTCACTCTGCATGTTGTATACATTGCTGAGGGACAAGGGGTTTCCAGTGAAATGCCCACACTCAAGTAAACCAGCCCCTGTCAAGACACGGGACAACCCCACTACCCCCTAAGTCCCTTCCCCTGGCCCCCAGCAGCCACTGATCTGCCTTCCGTCTCTGTAGGTTTGCATATCCAGGGTGTCACATCAATGGAATCATGCAGTTTGCAGCCTGAGTCTGGCTTTTGTCACTCAGCATAATGTGTTTATCCATGCTGATGGGTGTACTAGGAGTTGGTTCCTTTTAGTTACTGAGTAGTATTCCGGGGTATGGATGGACCACCTATCTCTAGCCACCCTGCTATAGGTGGGAAACAGCAAACTGGTTGGCCGAGCCCCGCACCACGTGAGACCACCCAGAGGAAGGAGTGTCTTGCTTTAATTTTCACAAAGGCACCATCTGGGTGGCAGGGGCCCTGCAGCCTGCACCCCATCGGCTACCTCCCCCACCCCCGAGATCTGACCCTGAGCCAGGAGAGCTGCACACCCCTGTCCTCAGAGCTGGAATTTCATCCTCTGTTTCTGGTGACTCATACAGTGAGCCCCACGATGAAATTACACCTGCTTGCCGCTGCCGTCGGCCTCTGGCCCCATGATCCTCCTGCTGTCCAGGTGGGCTCCGGAACAATTGGTGCTGGGGGCCTGGGACAGCAGGAGTTGGGGGTGGTGCCAAGGAGAGAGCTGTCTGTGCCCTGTGGTGTCTTGTCCATCTCTTATGAACCCCGCTGCCCCTGGGAGTCTGGGGGCCTGTGGCAGTGTGTCTCTGGTCTCCACTCCTGCAGCTGTGTAGATTGGGGTAGGGCAGGGCCGCTTCTGGGGGTAGGGAGGAGGGTGGGGAAGCTGGCTTGCAGCCAGGAGCATGATATAGGGTCAGACAGAATAGGCTGTGTGGCCTTGGGTGAGTGATTTCATGTCTCTGGGCTTCGGTTTGTTCATCTGTAAACGGGAGAACAGAACATTTGGTTTATAGGGCCAGTGTGAGGCTCAGCTAGGGTCATAGAAGCCCATGGCTTTCCATAGAGCTCTGGAGGGCACAGGGAGCCACCAGGGGCAGGACGGGGTGATGTGTGGGACTCCAGCTTCCTGTGTCCCCTTTGAGCCAGAGAAGCACCACTTTTATTGGAGTCACCTGTTAAGGCTCTCAGTGAAATTGTGGTTGACAAAACAGCTGGGAGCCACTGCAGCCCATGGTCAGCCCTGCAGGAACAGTGGCCGTGCTCACAAATGTTTGCAAAGGCAGCACCGAGATTACAGCTGGTCACAGAAGCTTCTGGTCAGGCTGGTTCCAGCCAACCCCTTGCCCTCTGCATGTGACTTGGACAGCTGCCTAACTGGCTGAGCCTCAGTTTGACCAGCTCAAAAATGGAGGCAGCAGCAAGTACCTCGCAGGGTTGCCAGGTGGGCATCATGAGTGAAGGGGGGTCCCACAGGAACTTGTCAGATTCCCATCAGCAAACCCTTGTATTTCCCAGGGGTTGCGACTTCCCAAGAAAACAGAACTTGCTGGGTGATACCGTAGCCTGCATGGGTGTCTTGGGCAATTGGGGGGTTTTAACTTTGTTTTTTGTGAGGTCATCATGGCCTTTCCCTGACTTGTCAGGCCCCCCCAGCACGCCACCCACACACCCCACTGTTGCCTCGTGGGAGGCACCCTACCATGTCTCCTAAAGTCCTCAGAGGCTGGGCCCCTCCATCCGACCCTGGGGCAAGCACTCAGTGGGAAGCCTGGAGAGATTCCGGCAGGCCAAGCCTGTGTAGAAGGGCCCGTCGTGCTCCTGGGTGGCTCCCTGGAGCAGGCAGGACCTCTGCCTGCCCACCCACCCAGCTCCAGGGTGGTCCTGGCAGACTCCAAGGGGGTCTTGTGATTGGGCCAGTCTGTGTCTCTCTCATGTTTATCCAGGAGCTGGTTTTTCAGGTGTGGCGGCTTCGAGCGGCGAGGCCCATGTTGGGAGAGGTAGGAACTTTGGGAAGGAGGTTGCCCTGTTCCCCAGGTACACCCTGCCTTCCTGCAGGGGTGCAGCCCTCTGGGCAGGTGGTCATACCGTATCTTCCCTCTTTGATGCTGGGCTGTTGCCCACCTGCCTTGGGCAGCCACTCCCGAGATACTCTGTTCTCAGCACATCTGAGGGAGAGATGTTTGTGGTTGCGCTGGGTCAGAGGCCTGTACCCCACCTTGAAATGGCTCTCTTGGCTATGTCAGGGCTTCCCCACTTTGAAGCACGGTGTAATGGAACCATCAGGGCCTTTGAAGCCAGACAGAAGTGGGCTCAAGGCCCAGCTTGACCACCGACCTGCTGTGTGGCCCCAGGCAAGTGACTTAACCTCTCTGAGCCTCCTCTGAACAAAGACTATAGGATAGTTTTCCTGTGTTGCAGGGTTCTCGAGAGGATCAGTATGTTCTGTTGGGGGAAGCTGGCTGCCATCCCAGTTTAGAGCATTTTCTCAGCTTGTCACCGGATCACTCTAGAAGCTGGCCCTTCAAAGCCCCAGCCCTGCCCAGAGAGGAACTGGACACTATCTTTCCCAGCTCGGCCTGTATCCTCTGCCCACGGAGTGTGGGGCATGCCCTGCCTCAGTTTCTGCTTCTGCAAGTGGGGAAGACCCCAAGGTAGAACGGGCTAGTCCCCTTGGCCTGTCCGCCCGTCAGCTGTCCCCTGTGTTTATTAGATGGCAGGCCCTGCCCTGGGTCTGAGATTACCTGGAGGAAGCAGCCCTATGGCTGGTTTTTGGAGAGCTCACCTGGTAGGGGAGGTGGGACAAACCTGCTTCCAGGTGTAGCCAAGGGAATCCCGCTGGAGAGATGACTTCCTGTGGGGCCTTGGAGGACGGGTGGGTTTTGACACAGGTGTGTAGGCAGGGGTGGGCTTTCTAGGGGAGGCAACAGTGTGAGTGAAGGCCCAGAGACGGGAAATGACAGGGCATGTGTGGCCACTTGGGCATTTCACTCCAGAAGTGGTGAGATGTCCCATGGGGAAGCAGTTGGGATGCTGTGTTGGGTCCAGGTGAGGAGCTTTATCTGACCGCCTCACTTCCAGGCGTCTCAAAGCCTTCCTGTTGCTCCTGGGAGAAACTGCAGGCTGGGCATGGCCAGCTCTCTGTGCCAGCCATGATGAGCTTCCCCCAGTTTCTAGAACATATCATGCTCTGTGAACATATCATGCTTCCCAGTATGCTGTGACTTCTCCCTATAGCATGTTTTTTTTTTTTTCTTTTTGTCTTTTTCTTTACTGACCAGTAACGGGATCGCAACCCTCGGTGCTGCGCCCGCACCGCGCTCAGCCAGTGAGCGGGAACCGGTCTCCACATGGGATCCGAACCCTCGGCGGGAGCACCGCCACGCTCCCAAGTGGCGCACTCTCCAGTGTGCCACCGGGCCAGCCCCCCTACAGCATGTTTTAATGCTCCCTGTCCATTTCGTTGGGCTAATTCTTTTTTGCAGGTCTCAGCTTGGATGTCACTTCTTGCTGGAAAGCATCCCTGATCCCGTTGCCTCCTCCAAGTCTGGGTTAGGTACCCCCTCTGTGTTCCTGCACAGCCTGAATGTCTCCAGCCACAGCCTGCGTCACATACTATATTCTAATTAACCTTGGACCTGTCTGTCACCTTCAGAGGCAGAGCTGTTGACTTCCAGTGGTTCAGGGCAGGTTGTGTTAGCTTGCGTATCCCTGCCCTCAGCAACCTGCCCAGCACAGAGCAAGGGCCCCATGCACCTTGTTAAGTGAATCAGAGGTGAGCTCAGAGTGGGGCATGCAGGGTGGGGGCTCGTCCACCCTGTGGTACCAGCTCTCTCTGGCTCACCCCATCCACCCTGGGAGCCACCTCTGCCTGTCTGGCCGTGGGTCTCTGAGGCATCCAGAGGGCAGTGGGTGATGGCGGTCAGGGGGGGCGCTGTGTCTCCCTGAGCCGGGTACAGCCCAATTTGTGGGGTTTCCCTCCATGACGGCAGCTGGTGTGTGTGGAGAGAGCACAAGTGTGGAGCATCAGAACAGTTAATCCCCTGGGCTATTTAGACACACACTCGTGCATGTATGTGTGTATGTGTGTGTGTGTGTGTGTGTGTGTGTGTGTGTGTACATGTGGCATTCCAGAGGCCACCGGCAGTCACTGTGCCAGATAGCTTGACGTTTAGCTGAATCCCGGCCACCAGCCTGGGACAAGCACTCCCCAGTGTACAGAGTCCTCCTAGTCCTGGCGAGTGGCAGAAAGGGATGATTCCCTGCCAGTTAGGGGCACATTGAGCTACAGGTGATAGAAAATTGGACCAGAGAGGCTTCAAAAAGAGTTTATTTATTTCTCCCAAAAAAGCCCATGGGCAGGCAGTTGGAAGCTGGGATGGGAACTCAGTGATGCCTTTGGGGACTTGGTTCTCTTCCTCCCTAGCATGTTGGGGTTTTTTGTTTGTTTTTAAATTATTTCTGTAAAGTGTATAATTTTGCGTTTTCTTATATTCACAGAGTTGTGCAGTATTCATCACTGTCTAATTTCAGAGCATTTTCATCACCCCACAAATCTCGACTCATTAAGCAATCACCCCCCCCCTTCTCCCCCTGGCCCCTGGTAACCACTTGTTTACCCTCTGTCTCTATACATTTGCCTATTCTGGCCATTTCATATAAATGAAATCTTATGGTATGTGACCTTTTGTGTCTGGTTTCTCTCAATTAGCATAACATTTGCAGGGTTTGTCTGTGTTTTCTGTGTTGTAGCATGAGTCACAGTTTCATTCTTTTTTTTTTTTTTTTTTTTTTGGGCACTGGCCAGTATGGGGATCTAAACCCTTGACCTTGGTGTTATCAACACCATGCTCTAACCAACTGAGCTAACGGGCCAGCCCCTCGTTCTTTTTCATGGCTGAATAGTATTTCATTTAATGGATATACCACATTTGTTTATCTCTTCACCAGTTACGGACATTTGGGTTATTTCTACTTTTTGGCTATTATGAATAATGCTACTATGAACATTTGTGTGCAAATTTTTGTGTGGACATATGTTGTCCATCCTCTTGGGTAAATATCCAGGAGTGGAATTGATGGGGCACATGGTAATTCTATGTTTAACATTGTGAGGAACTGCCAGATGGATTCCCATAGTAGCTGCACCATTTTACATCCCACCAGCAAGGTATGAGGATTCCAATTTCTCCACATCCTCACCAACACTTGTTGTTGTCTGTCTTTTTTATTATAGCCATCCTGTGGGTGTGAAGTGCTCATCATGGTTTTGATTTGGCATGGTGGATTTTGTCTTCATGCTTGTGCCTCATGGTCACAAAATAGTCGCATCCCCTCCAGCCCTCACACTCATGGTCCAGATGGCTTCAGAAGGAGTTAGGCCAGAATCCTTCTCCTCACAAAGCTTTGCCTTCATACATGCCCTTCTCATCAACCTCTCCGGTACTGTGTAGGTCAGACCTAGGTTACACAGTGTCCTCTGGCTACCAGGGAGCTGTGAAGACAGAGGAGTTAGCTTCTTGGCCTAATGGGGGAGGAAAAGGAATGGGAATGGGAAGTGGGCAGGCTGACCCCTAGTCTTTGCCCCCTTGTGAATTTCTTCATTTCTCTAGGAACAAGAAGAGGGATTGTGGAGCCCCAATGGGTAGGATAACAACTGAGATTAGCGATAATTCTGGGCTCTGCTGCCGCCCAGAATGACTGTTGCCCATCAGATACCCCATGTGGTGGAAGGCAGTATCAGTCACCTCCCATGCCTACCCTGCTTACCTGTTTTGCTCAGCCCATGCCTGCAGCCCAGGGCTCACTCATTTCTGCCTCAAGGCCTCTGCCTGGACACCTCCTGAGCTGGAGTGAGCTGCAGGGCATCTCACCTTCAAAAGCTGGCCTGGGCTGGAGCTCTCGTACCTGGCTGCTTGGGAGTGTGAAATGATACAGCTACTTTTGCAAAAGCGTTTGGCAGTTTCTTTATTTATTAGTATTCTTTATCAAGATATCATTACCATAAAATTCACTATGTTAAAGTGTACTATTTAGTTTTTTCAGTATATTCACAAAGTCGTGTAACCATCACCAACCATCTAATTCCAGAAAATTCTCATCACCCCAAAAAGAAACCCCAAACTCACTAGTAGTGTCCCCATTCCCCATCTCCACCACCTCCAGCCCCTGGCAACTACTGATGGTTGTCTTTATGGATTTGTGGTAGCTTTTTATAAAGTTAAACCTATACGTACCATATGACTGAGCAATCCCATTCCTAGGTATTTACCAAAGAGAAATGGAGACTTAGATTCACATAAAAACCTAAAGAGAAATGTCAGTAGTGGCTTTATTCATAATTACTCAAAACTGGAAACAGTCCAGATGGTCCAGTGTCCAGCTGGTGAGTGGATAAACAAACATGGTACCTCTGTACCACACAATACTAGGCAGCAGCGAAAAGGAACAGACTATCGGTACAACAGCTCAATAATTGAACCTCAGTAGCATAATGCTGAGTGCAGGAAGGCTGCATCCCGTATAGTTCTATTGATACGACATTCTGGAAAATGCAAAACTAGGGACAGAGCAGATCAGGGATTGCCTGGGTTGGGGGCGGGGTTGCCTGGGCTGGGGGAGTGGTTGACTAGGGGCACAGGAGGATTTTTTGGAGTGATGCAACTTATCTGTATTTTGATTATGGTGGTGGTCACATGACGATGCATTTGTAAAAACTTGTAGAACTTTATGCCAAAAAGAATGCGTTTTACTATAACACCTTGATTTAAAAACCAACGTGGACTTGGAGCCAGCCTTTTCCGAGTAACCCTGTTTGTGGTTAACTATTCTATGTGTTCTGGTTGGTGCCACCTTCCCTTTTACAGGTAGCTGTTGAGTTCTGGTCTGTCTGTCAGGTTGGCTCATTTGATGTGGGTCTAGGGCTGGGACCAAGGGCTTCAGGTGGCCCCCTCCCATCCCCTCCCTTGGGTGTGATTGCACTCTGGACCCTGTCCTCTCTGTCTGGTGGCATCCCTGGCCTCAAGCACACAGTGGGCCTATAGCAGATACTTCAGTGTTTGTGAAAGGAATAAAGGGGCAGAGGCACTGCTGAGTAGTAGCCCTGCAGTTTGTGTGTGTGGGAGGTGACAGGCGACACAAGTCACTTAATCCTTAAGCTTATGTGATCCTCTCTGTAAAATGGGTTGTTGTGTATGTGGGCTGGTGGCACTTAATGTGAGTCCTGCCGGGACCCCAGAGAAGGGCTGATGATACGTCCCCATGACATTTATTACCAAATCACAGCCCAGCCTGGCCTGGCAAGCCCAAGTTCCTGGTGGACATCTGCCCCTTCCAGCCCTGCTTGGAGGCCTTCTGAGTCTCTCAGATTTCACTGGGGCCACATCCCTGCCTCCAAACCTTCCTCCAAGCTGCCCCCATTTCCAGTCTCCCCCTCTGGACCACTGTCCACCCTTTGGAGCCAGCCCTCCATCCTGTCCCCTGGTGGAGGGGCTGACAGCGCTCTGGGTCACCATTTATAAACTTCAGCTTCTCTTCCCCATCCCAGGAGCTCCAGGGCAGGGACCAAGGGCTAGGGAGTTCCTGTCTGGATCATAGCAGGTCTGTGAAAATGTTGTGCAATTAGTTGGTGTCCAACAGCATCTGACAGATGGGTAAAAGGCCCAGGGGGGTGGGCCCAGGACTCAGACTGGGGGAGCTCCTGGAATGGGGACTACAGAAATGGAGACTATAGGATGAAAGGGACCTGGAGGATGTGGCATCGGGGTTTAAAGCAAGAACAGGAAGTGAAAGGGCTGGAGGCATTCAGGAAGGGACAGGGCTTGTGGACGAGCCAGAAATCAGGAATGGGGGGGCGGGTGACTGTAATGAATGCTCTGGAGTGGGCCAGGGCTAGTGGGGAGGCCGGATGCCAGGGAGGGGTTGTAGTTGTCCTTCCATCTGGGGCTGAGGGTGAGAAGGCCCTCAGACAACCTCTAGCTCAAGTCCTCAATTTTACAGATGAGAAAACTGAGGCCCAGAGAGGGGCGGTGCCCAGGCCTCCCTTGAAGTTGACATCTGGGGTCAGAAGCCAGGCCTCCTGATCCCTGCCCACTGTAGGACACAGCCTTTCCTGGGACCCCTGCCTCCAATCCCTAGCAGCTCAGAGGTTTGGGGGCAGAGATGGATAGAGGCCGGCAGGGGAGAGTGGGAGGGAGCCAGCTCAGGAGGGCAGGGCTGGGGGCCCCTGTGAGCCAGCGCCCCAGGATTAGATCGCCCACAAGTGATTGGCTTTTTTCCACCCAACCTCTTCCTGACAAGAAAGGGCCTGATGCTCCTCATCCACGCTGTTCTTCTGAGAAGGTGTGTTTACGTCTGGCAAGGGGGGATCTGGGGAGACGATCCCTGAGCCTCTGCCATCTCGCCCCAGGGGCTGGCTTCTTCCCACCATCTCCAGACATCAGCCCCCGAGCTTTTCAGATGTCTGCATAAGACAAATAAATGATTGTACACCATGCAGATGAGCCCAGATAAGCTGCAGGGGGTCGGCTGGAATGGGGCGGAGGACAGGTAAATGGCAGGCTGGCATCTCCCACCCAGGATCCCCCGGCGTGGGGAGACAGAAGTGGCATCGTGAGCTGCCCGAGAGTTGATGTCGGGGTGATGTCAGGGGAGGACAGCACTCGGCGATGACGTCAGCATGAAGCGGTCATCACCATCGTCACTGCCATTTAGTTAATGAGCACCAGGGTCTCCAGGCCCGGTGCTAGACACGGTTCATATGCACCCCCAGGCGCGTGGTCCTTGCTGTGATTGGTCCTTGGTTGTGATTCTTTTGCTCAAGGGGCACCTGAGGCACGGAGAGTGTGAGCGTCTTGATGGGTGTCACCACCTCGTGATAGCCGGGTGGGCACCTGAACCCAGCTTCCCTCGAGTCCAGAGCCCGTGCGTTTCCCTTCTCTTGGTCCGAGGGGGGCATAGGGGGCAGGCTGGAGCAGAGGGGGGTCTAGGTGACTCAGGCCGGCAGGCGCGGCGTGCCGGTGGGAGGGCCTTGGATGCCGAGGATGGGGGGGCTTAGGTTTTGAACCTCCCCACAAGACTCCTCTTTTAGCCACTCTTCACTCACCCAGCAGGTGTTTATGGAGGACTGCTGTGTACCGGGCACTGTCCTGGATCCTGGGGGCACAGCAATGCACAGAATGATCCCTGCCCACATCTTCCCACCAGGTGGAATCGACCAGGAACCTGGTCCGTGGGGACCCTTTATTGTCTTCCTAGATTGGCAGAGGGAAAGGGTGAAGAGAACAGGGGTCAGGGGTTGGTGTCCCCCTGTTCAGCGGCCAATGTCCTGAACTCGGGGGCTTTGGGGTCAGTCTGGAAGGACCGGGGCAGCCTGGCCCACAGCAGGACTGTGTGTGCACGTCTCCATCCAAGCACGTTCGTTCAAGTTTCCTTGTCCTAAAGGGTGAAGCTCTCCTGCACCCCCTGCACCCCTTTCTCTACTTGCTTTCTCACCCGGACCCCCGCAGCCTCCCCCTGCGCACCAAGTTTGCTCCCCCCGTCACTGCCATCCCAGGGTCCTAGTGTTTCTCGTAGGCTCCTTGGCTGCCTGCTTCCTCCCTGACTTCTGACCTGCCTCCCCCTGAGCCCCTGCCCCCATCCCCCCATTCTCCCCTCTCTCTCGTTCTCCCTCGTCTCTCTCCTTTCTCAGCTCCTCGTCCTCAGTTTCCCTCTGATTTCTCTACTGCAGTCTCCCGTGCAGTCTCATCTATTGAGGCCTGTCCTGCCCCGCCCCATATCTCTCAGATCTTGTCCCTGTAGCTCGGAGCCCTCTACCAAGCCCCCACGCCCTTATCACACACAGTCACAGGTAGGCCTGGGCCTCCCACATTCAGCGGCTCAGCCTCCACCCTCTTTCCCCTGCTGGGCCAGGGGCACCGTCACCCAATAGATCATCTGAATTGGAAACTTCGGGGTTGCCCCAGGCACCTCCCTTTAGGACCGCCCCCCCCCACTACCACCCACTTGGTGCCAAAGCTCTGTCCTTTCCTCCGTCCACTGCTGCCATCAAAGCTTGGCAACCGCTGGTTCCTTGGCTCCCTTGCGCCCCAGCAGTCCCTCTGCCATATCCTGCCAGTGTCCTTCACACTGGCTGTGACTTGTCCCTGCTCCACACCCTTCAGGGGCTTCTGTTGCCTAAATGGTGAACTTCCAAGCACCTTGCCTGTCCCCTGCGGCTGGCCTGGTCTGTTCGCCCACTACTTCCTGCCCTGCCTGGGTGCTCCAGCCATGCAGAGCTGGTCCCTGAGACAGACACGTGGGTGGCCCAAGCTGGCGGTTGGTTTTCCTGGGCATGGTTATTGGCACTCCTTCAAACGGGTCTTTCAGTATTTGCTCAGCACTTATTTCCGGGGAGGTGGGCACTGGGGGGGGCAGGGCAGGCCTCCCCCTTGTAGACAAGTGGTGCCTGGGCACAGTACCCCTGGCTGTGCTCCTCCCCAACACCCCCCTCCCCTCCTCACCTGCAAGCTCTGGCTCCCCTGGGATGCTCCAGTCAGCTCAGATGTCACCTACTCCGTGGAGCCTCCAGCCTGTGTTTCTTGCGTGTTAGTTATTTTATTTTATTTTATTTTATTTTTCTTAAAAAGATGACCGGTAAGGGGATCTTAACCCTTGACTTGGTGTTGTCAGCACCAC
>NW_007726742.1:220626-221861 GCF_000696425.1 Galeopterus variegatus
CCCAGTGAGCAAACCAGCCATCCCTATATGGGATCCGAACCCGTGGCCTTGGTGTTATCAGCACCACACTCTCCCGAGTGAGCCACAGGCCGGCCCCCAGTTCTTTCGATTTTTAATTGAAGTATAATCTGCTTCCAGGAAAATGCATAAATCTTAAGTGTCCAGTGTGATGAGTTTTTCCTTCTGTTACACCCATGTAACCACCTCCCAGCTCAAATATACACTGCGTTTTAATCTGGTTTTTTTTTTTTCCCAGTAGTCAGCCTGTTTTATTGTCATTGTCCTGTCCTGTCCCAGCCTGGGAATCCCTCAAGAGAGGAGCGCTTGCTGTTGGTCCCAGTGTTGTATGGGATGGAGCGTGATAGTGTCAGTGTGTGTGAGTGGGTGACCACGTCCCCACACATGTGTGCAGCAGAGGCTGTGGCCATAGGAACTTCTGTATGTACGAGCCTGGCCAGGGGCTTGCACAAACACCCCTCCTCAGCTGGGAGAGGGGCTTGTCCAGTACCCCAACCGAGGGCCTCCACAGGGAGCTGGGCCCCACCCACCCGGAGAGGCCCTGCCTGCTGGCAGCCTGGAGATTAGTCTCCAAGGCCACGCTGCCAGTTGCCATAGGCACGCAGGCCCCAGTCAGGACTGCGATTTCTCATCCTGGTCACGCAGGCGGTGGCCGCTTTGCCGGTCTGCCAGGAGCCGGGAGCCAGGCTTTAAATAACAGGCCGGAAACCTGACCCAGGAGAGCCATCTGCCTGCCAGAGCCTGGCTGCCCCACCTGGTCCTGGGGTCCCGCACCCCTTGTACTGCCTGCAGGGCCCTCCCATCTCCTCTGAGGCAGGAGGGCACTAGAGGAGCCTGAGTTTGAGGGTTCCCTTCATGGTCTGGGTGCCAGAGCACAGGCATGGCCTGAGCCTGGTCCTGGAGCCCAGGCTGAGAGGGGCGAAGTCCTGCCTTCTAGAAGCCTCGACTAAGGGAAGATGGGGCTTCCCAGGCCAAGCCACAGACATGCCCTTCCCCACTCCTCCCTCACTTACCCTGGGAAAGCAGCAAGAAGTGTGTGCCTCCTGGGCCTGCCCTTTGCTCAGGCCTGGGGCCTGGCCTGCCTTCTTGTCCTGGGGTGGGGCGGCCTTGTAGGGTGGTGGTGTTTTGTGATTTTTTTTTTAAAGAATGTGGTTTCTGGGCCGGCCCGGTGGCGCACTCGGTAGAGTGTGGCGCTTGGGAGTGCGGCGGCGCTCCCG
>NW_007726742.1:221991-226599 GCF_000696425.1 Galeopterus variegatus
TATGAAATGAAAGCTTTGGTGGAACTTCTTTGTACAAGTCTTTGCATTTCAGATCATTTATTTAGGATAAATTTATAGAAGTAGAAGTCCTGGGATGAAGGATGGGAACACAGAAAAAATAAAACCTCTTCAAACATGTCACAAAGTCATCAAATCTCTTTGCAGAGAGGACCATGTGGGCCCCAGGACCCTGCTGTGGGGCGAGCTGTGATTTAGCGTGAGTCTGGCCTCTCCTGGGTGGGTGGGTCCGGAAGGAGCTTGGCCATAGGTGCGGGGTCTGGTCTTCAGAGACATTCCCAGCTGAGTCTTGTAGCCCTCTGCTCTGGGGACAGGATAGGGTGAGGGAACCCGAGGAGGCTTGTCCTCATTACTTGAGACTGGGCAGGATTAGAAAGGGACACCTTTGCTGTTTTCTGTCACCTAACTGGGTGTCTCAATACCTGGAGTCTCTTACAAAGTCTTTATTGAGAAAAAGTTATTTATTGCAAGTGAACAGCTTGATAAATTTTTACAAATCAAACCACTCAGGTAACCAGCACCCAGATCAAGAAACAGAACATTACCAGCCCCCCCCCGAAACCCCTCTCATGCCCCCTCCAGTCTCTACCACTGCCCCCTGCCCCGCCAAGAGAACTGCCATCCTGGCTTCTGACGTCGGAGTTTAGCCTGTTTTTTAACTCTACGTAAGTGGAATCCTACAGTGCGACCTTGTGCGCTGGAGTCTTTCATCATGTTTGCAATATTCAGCTGTGGTGTTGCATGTCATTGCGGTTTATTTATATGTCCATGTCTTTTCCAACAGACGGCACCAGGAGGAGGCAGTGGGAGCAAGCATGTGGGCACTACTGAGGTTAGGTACTGTCTGCGTTATTGCCCGTTTTCAAAGAAATAAAGTTTATTTCCCTAAAGGACCTTCTTCAGTGAATAGGAAAGAATTTGCAAGTAGCATGGCTGTTAAGCCCATGGGAGCACCTTGTGTTATGGCCTGAACATGTGCTGGGTGTGCAGGGATCTGGGATGTCCGTCCCTCTGGACCTTGGTTTCCCTAGGTGGCCGTGCAGGTGGTTGGGTGAGGGGCCTGGCCAGCCCTGAGCACTGTGACACTAAGTGTATACGTACTTAGAAGGGCTAAGGGGTTGTTTTTTAAAGTGGTTGAAGTTTGCTAAGACAATGCTATGTACCAGCTTGGCTCACATTCTCAGCAGAGAAAAAGTGAGCTGTCTTGGACTTCTGCCCAAATTACCCCTGGGCCAGGTTATTTGGGGGAAGGGTCCTTGAGGATAGCGCCAGCCTCTTCTGGGTGCAAAGACCTTCTTTAAAAGGCCTTGCTAAGTGGGCAGTGTCCACCTGACAGCCCTCAGGGATGGGTATGTGCCGCTTCCATTCTGTGACTGTTCTCTCAGGAAGTGTTTCCTTGCCTTGAACCCGAGCCTGTTTCTCCAAAACTTCTACCGGTGTAATGTGAATGAACCTGACCTTAGTGTAGGTCTCCTGGGGCCAGAGCCATGGCATTGAGGGTTTGGGAAGATGGTGTGCATCCCCAGGCCTGACACAATGGTATTGGTATATAATGAATAGTGCTTGGTAAATAGTTACGGCTGCTGTCATTATTATTCTTATTTTTTAAATTGTGATAAAATACGCACTGCATAAAATTTACCATCTCAACCATTTTTGAGTGAAAAGTTCAGTAGCATTAACTACAGTCACATTATTGTGTAACCAATCTCCAGAATTCTTTTTCATCTTGCAAATCTGAAACTGTATACCCATTAAACAACTCCCCATCCCCTCTCTCCCTAGCCCCTGGTACCCCCCTTCTATTGTCTATGAATTTGACTACTCTAGATACCTCATCTAAGTGAAATCACACAGTGTCTAGTTTATTTTGTGACTGGCTTATTTCACTAAGTACAATGTCTTCATGGTTCATCCATGCTGTAATGTGTATCAGAATTTCCTTCCTTTTTAAGGCTGAACAATATTCTGTGTGTGTATACTGCATTTAGTTTATCCGTTCATCTCTCGATGTGTACTTGGGTTGTTTCCACATTTTTTTTTTCCTTTTTGTCTTTTTTCGTGACCGGTAATGGGATCGCAACCCTCAGTGTCGCGCCCGTACCGCGACCGGCAACGGGATCGCAACCCTCGGTGTCGTGCCCGCACCATGCTCAACCAGTGAGCAGACGGGTCTCTATATGGGATCCGAACCCTCGGCGGGAGCGCAGCCGCGCTCCCAAGCACCGCACTCTACCGAGTGTGCCACCGGGCCGGCCCTGTTTCCACATTTTGACTCTTGTATATGATGCAGCTATGAACTTGGGTGTTTAAATATCTCTTTAAGACTGCTGTTTCATTATCATCATTGCTTTAATAAAGGATCTCAAACCTGGAGCAGACCTGAGAAGTCACTCCTTATCCAACACTGAGTCCATCTTGCCAGCATCCCACAGAGACTCCTAGGAGGGCTGCTACCTTCTGACACCTCTCACTGTCTGAGGGCCAGGAGCTGGGATGGCGTGGGGTGGAGGAAAGAAGCTTTGTGAGTGGGATTATGACAGAGGGAAGGACAACCAGGCATCCTCTCTGTCTGTAGGTGCCCCAGTAGGAGGAAGCAGGTGGGAGCTGCCCCAGGAGAAACTCGGATGTGATGCTTGAACAAACTTTCCTTAGTGGTGAGGATTGATGGACAGTGGAATTTATCTTGGAGACCGAGGCCTTTAAGAATACATTCCAATTCAACTAACACTGCTATTTAGTCTTCCCAACAGTGCAATGAGATCGGTATGATTTGCCCCATTTTGCAGATGAGGAAAATAAGGTTCAAGAAGATTAAGTAACTTTGTATTAGACTAGCTTCCTGGAAGGCAGAGCTCTTCTCTCATTCTAGAATGGTGCCTGGCACCAGGGCTTTAAAAAGTTTATTGGATTGATTTGTTCCTATTTATATCCCACCTTGTCTCAGAAGTGGTTTGAAAGACTTACAAAGAAACATAAAATATAGTAAGATGATAGTAGAGAAGAAGGTAAAAAAAAAAAGGGGGTGTAGCCTAAAATGGAGCCAGCAGTGGGTCTAAATTTGAAAATGCATACCATGGAATCTGTTTCTGTTAGGGATGTGTTCAGTTGCAAGTAACTTGATAAACAGAGGCTTAGGAGGGAGGATTTGTTTTCTCCTGTAAAAAGAAGTGGTGGTGGGCTGTCCAGCCCTGTGGCAGCTGCTCAGGGACATCAGAGGGCAGGCGCTTCTTTTCTCTGGCTCCTCCATCTTAGGTGGTGCTTTGGTCACCCTGGCCTGAAGGGACTGTAGGCCACCAGACAGGAGGAAGGGGAACAGGGTAGGCAGCTGATGCCTGCTGTCTGGAAAGCACTGCCTTTTTATTTGGGAATGCCTCGTGGGCCAGACTTTCCTGTGGCTATCCCTGGTGGCAGAGGTGTGTGGGAATGGGAGTGTTTTGTGCTCCAGACCCTACCATGGAGGAGGGCAGGGAAGAAGAGGGTTGTATGGTGATTGAGCAAACCAGCCACAGTGTCTGCCTCAGACTCCTAGCACACACAGACTCCTAGCAGACACAGACTCCTCGCGGGCACAGACTCCTCGCGGGCACAGACTCCTAGCACACACAGACTCCTAGCACACACAGACCCCTAGCACACACAGACTCCTCGCGCACTCAGACTCCTCGTGGGCACAGACTCCTAGCGGGCACAGACTGCTAGTGGGCACAGACTCTTAGCGGGCACAGACTCCTAGTGAGGGCAGACTGCTAGCGGGCGCAGACTCCTCGCGGGCGCAGACTCCTCGCAGGCGCAGACTCCTAGCGGGCACAGACTGCTAGCGGGCACAGACTGCTAGCGGGCACAGACTCCTAGCGGGCACAGACTCCTCACGGGCGCAGACTCCTCGTGGGCGCAGACTGCTCACGGGCGCAGACTCCTAGCGGGCACAGACCGCTAGCGGGCTTGGACTCTCAGCGCGCACAGGATNGGCGCAGACTCCTAGCGGGCACAGACCGCTAGCGGGCTTGGACTCTCAGCGCGCACAGGATCCTACCACACTCAAAATCCTACCACACACAGAATCCCCACACTCACAATCTTTGCATACACAGAATCCTTGTACACACAGAGTAGTTGCACACTCAGAATCCTAGCATACAGAATCTTACCACACTCAAAATCCTAGCACACCCAGAATTCTAGCACCGAGTCCTAACATACACAGAATCCTAGCACTCTCAGAATCCTTGCACACACAGACTATTTGCATAATCAGAATCCTAGCATATGGAATCCTACCACACTCAAATCCTAGCACACTCAGAATCTTTTCATACTTAGGATCCTAGCACACTTAAAATTCTAGCACATTCAGTATTCTAGCACACTTAGAATCCTAGCACACACAGAATCTTTGCACACTCAGAGTCCTAGCACACTTGGAATCCTAGATCTGTTGTGGGTAGATCACTGAATGGGATGTAGATTGTCTAGCTGCCAATTGGAGAGGAAGTCCATCTACTGTAAGATAGACCAGGAGACGGAATCAAACGGGTGGCTTTACAACTGGTAAAGACTGACTTATGTAGGCTGCTTTATCTGCCTGTG